>NC_036848.1:5411385-5412919 GCF_002910315.2 Salvelinus sp. IW2-2015
GATACAGACCATGGAGACAGACCATGGAGACAGACCATGGATACAGACCATGGATACAGACCATGGATACAGACCATGGATACAGACCATGGAAACAGACCATGGATACAGACCATGGAGACACAGACCATGGATACAGACCATGGAGACACAGACCATGGAGACAGACCATGGAAACAGACCATGGAGACACAGACCATGGAGACAGACCCTGGATACAGACCATGGAGACAGACCATGGCTACAGACCATGGAGACACAGACCATGGAGACAGACCATGGATACAGACCATGGAGACACAGACCATGGAGACAGACCCTGGATACAGACCATGGAGACAGACCATGGATACAGACTATGGAGACACAGACCATAGGGACAGACCATGGATATCTACACTATAATGTGTGAGTAGTGGGAGAAGCAGTTCCCTTTGTGTTGTAGATAAGTGTATATGAGAGACACGGGGCCAAACAGAACTAATTAGGAGGATTATATGGAATTAGAATGTGAGGCGGAAGCAGCAGGATTGTAATGTAAAAAAAATCAATCAATAAGGGGGAGATGGTGAAAACCAGCCCTCTTAACATTAACAATTACTGTGATTAACAATGATACTCACAACTCATTTTTCATTACAGAGGAGAGGAGATAAGCTTGTTTATATAGACTAGCTTTTCAACCAATGAGTAATTTATCATGGCGAGGCCCATGAAAGCACATAACAGCCCACAGCAATTAAAATCTTCTCTATGACCTTGTGACAACCAAGGACCTGAGAGTCTCCAGGAAACTGCCTGCCGTTCTATCTTCATGGAAAGAGAGGAGGCAGTAGGATAGTAAAACACTTCCTGCTAGATATTCCTGCACACATAGACACTAAGGAATGAATGTACCACTTGGAAATACTGCATTCACTATACCTGGATATGATGTTGATCTGATCAGACAAATATCATTCACTATACCTGGATATGATGTTTATCTGATCAGACAAATATCATTCACTATACCTGGATATGATGTTTATCTGATCAGACAAATATCATTCACTATACCTGGATATGACGTTGATCTGATCAGACAAATATGAGCATTATTGCACCCTGAAAGACGGACCGGTGTGAAAATGGAAACAAAGGGATGTGCGTTACTACAGTTATGTGGTTGGGTTTCTGAGTGGGGTCTATGCACCTGAGTCTATACACCTGAGTCACCTGAGTCTAGACCTGTCTAAACACCTGAGTCTGTAGTCTATGCACCTGAGTCTATACACCTGAGTCACCTGAGTCTAGACCTGTCTAAACACCTGAGTCTGTAGTCTATACACCTGAGTCTATAGAGTCCATACATTTGAGTCTAGAGATTCTATACGCATGAGTCTAGAGATTCTATACGCATGAGTCTAT
The DNA here is from genome assembly GCF_002910315.2 of Salvelinus sp. IW2-2015. Classification (NCBI taxonomy): domain Eukaryota; kingdom Metazoa; phylum Chordata; class Actinopteri; order Salmoniformes; family Salmonidae; genus Salvelinus; species Salvelinus sp. IW2-2015. Next base: position 5,412,796 of record NC_036848.1, read on the forward strand.
AGTCTTTACACCTGAGTCTGTAGTCTATGCACCTGAGTCTAGAGAGTCTATACACCTGAGTCTAGAGAGTCTATACACCTGAGTCTAGAGAGCTGAGTCTATAGAGTCTAGACACCTGAATCTA
>NC_036848.1:5413399-5415046 GCF_002910315.2 Salvelinus sp. IW2-2015
TACACCTGAGTCTAGAGAGTCTATACACCTGAGTTCATAGAGTCTACACCTGAGTCTACAGAGCTGAGTCTAGAGAGTCTATACACCTGAGTCTATAGACTATATGCACCTGAGTCTAGAGAGCTGAGTCTATAGAGTCTACATCTGAGTCTAGAGAGCTGAGTCTATAGTCTACACCTGAGTCTAGAGAGCTGAGTCTGTAGAGTCTATACACCTGAATCTAGAGAGCTGAGTCTATAGTCTACACCTGAGTCTAGAGAGCTGAGTCTATAGAGTCTACATCTGAGTCCATACACCTGAGTCTAAAGATTATATACACCTGAGTCTAGAGAGTCTATGTACCTGAGTCTATAGTTTATACCCTGAGTCTATACACCTGAGTCTAGAGAGTCTATACACCTGAGTCTATATACCTGAGTCCATCGTCTATACACCTGCGTCTAGAGAGTCTATTAACCTGAGTGTATATCAAATCAAATCAAATTGTATTGGTCACATACACATGGTTAGCAGACGTTAATGTGAGTGTAGCGAAATGCTTGTGCTTCTAGTTCCGACAGTGCAGTAATATCCAACAAGTAATCTAACAATTCTACACAACTACCTAATATACACAAATATAAAGGGATGGAATTAGAATATGTACATATGAATATGTGGATGAGCGATGGCCGAGTGGCATAGGCAAGATGCAATAGATGGTAAAAGATACAGTATATACATATGAGATGAGTAATGTAATATATGTAAACATTATTAAAGTGGCATTGTTTAAAGTGACTAGTGATCCATTTATTAAAGTGGTTAATGATTTGAGTCTGTAAGTAGGCAGCAGCCTCTCTGAGTTAGTGATTGCTGTTTAACAGTCTGATGGCCTTGAGATAGAAGCTGTTTTTCAGTCTGTCGGTCCCAGCTTTGATGCACCTGTACTGACCTCGCCTTCTGTATGGTAACGGGGTGAACAGGCAGTGGCTCGGGTGGTTGTTGTCCTTGATGATCTTTTTGGCCTTCCTGTGACATCGGATGGTGTAGGTGTCCTGGAGGGCAGGTAGTTTGCCCCCGGTGATGCGTTGTGCAGACCTCACTACCCTCTGGAGAGCCTTACGATTGTGGGCGGAGCAGTTGCCTTACCAGGCGGTGATACAGCCCGACAGGATGCTCTCGATTGTGCATCTGTAAAAGTTTGTGAGTGTTTTGGTGACAAGCCAAATTTCTTCAGCCTCCTGAGGTTGAAGAGGCACTGTTGCGCCTTCTTCACCACGCTGTCTGTGTGGGTGGACCATTTCAGTTTGTCCGTGATGTGTAAGCCGAGGAACTTAAAACTTTCCACCTTCTCCACTACTGTCCCATCGATGTGGATAGGGGAGTGCTCCCTCTGCTGTTTCCTGAAGTCCACAGTCATCTCCTTTGTTTTGTTGACGTTGAGTGTGAGGTTATTTTCCTGACACCACACTCCAAGGGCCCTCACCTCCTCCCTGTAGGCCATCTCGTCATTGTTGGTAATCAAGCCTACCACTGTAGTGTCGTCTGCAAACTTGATGATTGTGTTGGAGGCGTGCATGGCCACACAGTCATGGGTGAACAGTGAGTACAGGAGAGGGCTGAGAACGCACCCTTGTGGGGCCCCAGTGTTGAGGATCAGTGGGG
>NC_036848.1:5416421-5422448 GCF_002910315.2 Salvelinus sp. IW2-2015
ATTTTCTAATATTTGCGCCAACAGTTGTTGCCTTCTCACCAAGCTGCTTGCCTATTGTCCTGTAGCCCATCCCAGCCTTGTACAGGTCTACAATTCTATCCCTGATGTCCTTACACAGCTCTCTGGTCTTGGCCATTGTGGAGAGGTTGGAGTCTGTTTGATTGAGTGTGTGGACAGGTGTCTTTTATACAGGTAACGAGTTCAAACAGGTGCAGTTAATACAAGTAATGAGTGGAGAACAGGAGGGCTTCTTAAAGAAAAACTAACAGGTCTGTGAGAGACGGAATTCTTACTGGTTGGTAGGTGATCAAATACTTATGTCATGCAATAAAATGCAAATTAATTACTTAAAAATCATACAATGTGATTTTCTGGATTTTTGTTTTAGATTCCGTCTCTCACAGTTGAAGTGTACCTATGATAAAAAAATTATAGACCTCTACATGCTTTGTAAGTAGGAAAACCTGCAAAATCGGAAGTGTATCAAATACTTCTTCTCCCCACTGTAGGTATTCATCTTATCCAGATGGGTTAGGGCAGTGTGCAGTGTGATTGCGATTGTGTCGTCTGTGGACCTATTGGGGCGGTAAGCAAATTGGAGTGGGTCTAGGATGTCAGGTAGGGTGGAGTTGATATGATCCTTGAATAGTCTCTCAAAGCACTTCATGATGACGGATATGAGTGCTACGGGGCGATAGTCATTTAGCTCAGTTACCTTAGCTTTCTTGGGAACAGGAACAAGGGTGGCCCTCTTGAAGCATGTGGGAACAGCAGACTGGGATAGGGATTGATTGAATATGTTCGTAAACATACCAGCCAGCTGGTCTGCGCATGCTCTGAGGACGCGGCTAGGGATGCCGTCTGGGCCGCAGCCTTGCGAGGGTTAACACGTTTAAATGTTTTACTCATGTTGGCTGCGGTGAAGGAGAGCCCGCAGGTTATGGTAGCGGGCCGTGTCAGTGGCACTGTATTGTGCTCAAAAGTTTGTCAGGGTTTTAGGTGACAAGCCAAATTTCTTCAGCCTCCTGAGGTTGAAGAGGCGCTTCTGCGCCTTCTTCACCACACTGTCTGTGTGGGTGGACCATTTCAGTTTGTCCGTGATGTGTACGCCGAGGAACTTAAAACTTTTAACCTTCTCCACTACTGTCCCGTCAATGTGGATAGAGGGGGTGCTCTCTCGGCTGTTTCCTGAAGTCCACGATCATCTCCTTTGTTTTGTTGACGTTGAGTGAGAGGTTGTTTTCCTGACACCACACTCCGAGTGCCCTCACCTCCTCCCTGTAGGCTGTCTCGTTGTTGTTGGTAATCAAGCCCACTACTGTTGTGTCATCTGCAAACTTGATGACTGAGTTGGAGGTGTGCATGGCCACGCAGTCATGGGTGAACAGGGAGTGCAGGAGGGGGCTGAGCACGCACCCTTGTGGGGATCAGCGAAGTGGAGATATTGTTTCCTAACTTCACCACCTGGAGTGTCCCGTCAGCATGTCCAGGACCCAATTGCACATGGCAGGGTTGAGACCCAGGGCCTCAAGCTTAATGATGAGCTTGGAGGGTACTATGGTGTTGAATGCTGAGCTGTAGTCAATGAACAGCATTCTAACATAGGTATTCCTCTTGTGCAGATGGGATAGGGCAGTGTGCAATGTGATGGCAATTGCATCGTCTGTGGACCTATTGGGGCGGTATGCAAACCGAAGTGTGTCTAGGGTGGCAGGTAAGGTGGAGGTGATATGATCCTTGACTAGTCTCTCAAAGCACTTCATGATGACAGAAGTGAGTGCTACGGGGCGATAGTCATTTAGTTCAGTTATCTTTGCCTTCTTGGTCTATAGTCTATACATCTGAGTCTATAAACCTGAGTCTATACACCTGTGTCTATAGTCTATACACATGTCTACAGTCTATACACTTGAGTCTATAGTCTATACACCTGAGTATATAGATTCAATATACCTGAGTCTATACAGCTCCTGCACATAGCATCGCATGAAAGAGCTTAGAATATTGTTTTATCATGGTATGAGGTCATAGACCACCATGTGAAAACTGTAGTCTTCTCAAGTTGATTATTGGAGCTTGTTTAATGACATCATACACCATTGCATTAGATAGAACAAGTGTCCCATTACAACTTAATTGTTCATTTGGAAACCTTTTTACCAAATGATGATTGACTCCTTCACTTTTAAACATCAGAAATGATAATGCAGTGTTTTATAATCAGTCAATTAGAAATAAATAACATGTTAACAGAGCGAGAGCCCAGGCACAAAGGCCTAGCCTTCCCTACTTTAGATTTCATTACAGGCAGTCTCCACCGGAAAAGTAATGAGCCATAAAATGTAATTCAGAAATGATATTACCAAAAAATTATAGAGCGAGATAGCAGCCACAAAGGGGCCAGCAGCCACAAAGGGTCCAGCAACCAGAATGGGGCCAGCAGCCACAAAGGGGCCAGCAGCTACAAAGGAACCAAACCCCAGGAGCTCGTTGTACAGTCTGGCTTGATGCACTTCTATTGATCTCACTACAATCACTTAATATCACAGAGGATAAGGCTTCCTGCTCTTCCTTCCTCCTCCATTTTCTTCATCTCTCTCTCCTCTTCTCTCGTCTTCTTTTCTCTTCCTCTCTTCTCTTTTGACGCTCTCTTTTTTTCTCTTTCTCCTCTTCTCTCTCCCTCTCTCTTTTCTTCGTCTTCTTCTCTTTCTTTCTCTCTCTTCTGGCTTTCTTCTCGTCTCTTTTTTTCTTTTCTCTCCTTCTGTTCATATTCTCTTCTTCTCTTCTTCTCCTCTCTTCTTTCTCTCCCTCTCTTGCAAACATGCTCAGATACTTACAGTGCTGAATTGACCAGTGCATCTCTGTGTAATTACAGGGATTTCCTTATCTCCCCCTATTTGCTGAAGCCATCCTGCAGAAGAAAAGGGGCCCTAAGACGTACTCCTATTAGAGGTCCCATGTTAAAAAGAAAAAGAGGGAGAGTAGCATATTGTAGTCTAATATTCACATCTCAGATTCTACTGTAATATATTATTCAATGCTATTACATTGTAACCTCTTTCAGAGATACAAAATCGTATGTTCTGTCATACCTTACTCTTTTCCAAAGTATAAAGCTTATGCTTATTATGCTCATGTTAAATGCAGAATGTTCTAAAATGTATCTTCGAAAAATGTGTTATAATTCAGATGATAAAAGGAAATATTATGAAACCCATAGTGAAAGTACATTTTGATGTCCTCTTTTTTGTGCTATGTTATCCATTGTAGCAGAAATTGTCATTTTCTCTCTTTACAAGTGTTTTTAGTTGTATTTGGAGCGGCTGGACAGTTAAACCCACTTTCTGAAAGCATTTAGGAGCAATCGCTGTTTGAGATAAATCTCCTGAAACAGAAGACACATGAGAGGCCGGGTTACTTTAGAACAACTTTGGAGTCAACAGCAATTTCAGATTAATTTCACAGATTAACGCTTCAGAACATGTGTAGAAAATAAGAAACCAGGGTTAATGTCGTCACAAGAAGCCAGGGTTAACGTCGTCATCCACTGGAGCCTGTCAGCATTTAGGCTGCTTTGTGTGAGATTGCGCAAGCATATTAACCCTATGCTTACATACAGTATCTGTGAAATCATGCATGCCAAGAGCGACATCAGGGTGCTAGTGTGTAGCAGCTGACACTCTTTTCAGTCAACATTGCAGTAGAAGAAAAATGTTCAGCACATTCTCTATTCTTCTGACTTAACTGGTTATAATATTCACTACCATGTTCTGATGATTTTGGTTTCCTTTCACATTAGTGTCACAGTGGTCACAGTTGTAGTGTGTAACACCCACATACCCTGCAAACACTTAATGCACTGAACATAAATAGATTGATAAAACCCTGAGTCTAAAGGAGGGGGGGGGGGGGGGGCGCTGGGGGGCTAAACTCCTGTGATGACTTGGGGGAGGCGTATTCATTACTGCGTTTCAGGGAGGCGTGGGGAGGGAGGCGGAGGCTGACCCCTGGAAATGAGACGGATGCAGTGGGGCCCTGCTATCGCCAGGCAGCCGGCCACCAGCTCCCCTTATCAGCAGAGTGGTCTCATTTGTTATTTCTGCTAGAGATATCCTCCCCCCACCCCCAGCTCCCCCCTCCCCCATATACTGCCCTACTCCCTCCACCGACCAGCCACAGAGCCCCAGGCAGGACTAATGAAAGACTCCTTGCAGGAAGGTGGCTGTCGCGACCCTAAACAGATTAGGCGAAAGACAGTCATTTCTACTACATACTGTATGTCATTTCATAATTGATTCAGAGAAGTTGTATCCATAATAAGGCTGACACCTGAGAAATATGGGGACCATTAAAAAGGTGTGTGTCACTGATTAGGATTATTATCCCTGTAAGGGCGCTTGGAATCCTCATTTTTGTGGGATATTGTTACTTGGTTTTCACTTTTCTGTTCTTTGACTTGCAAAATGAAAATTTGCCAACCCAGGAAGGCAATAGCAAATCAGTTACCAGTAGGAATCTGTGCTCATTCATTTAAAATACATTTTGGATTGTCTATAATTCCCAGAATGAAAGGGCTGCAGCAGCCATGTATGCAAATATTTGGCGTAGTCCACTAACAGCTGGATAGGTAATCCAGGGTAAGTACCTAACTCAAGTACAACACTCATTACATCACCGGGGATTTGAACCAGTAACCTTTTGGTTAATACTACATTCCCACTATAATACTCATATGTTCTAATTACACTGCTAACAGGATTAGTGCTAATAGCACTTAACGCATAATGATTCATTGTCTTAATGCCCGGACCAACTCTACTCTCATTTTTCCTAAGCAGGTGGCGCTCTCCCTATTCTCCCTTTTCCTGTATAAAGTCCCCCCCTCCCACATCCCTGAGGGGAAGTGTTTCAGAAGCAAATTTCCCAAATTAAGTCGACAAAAATGAACACATTTACAAGTCTATTAATTGATAACAGCTAATGAATGGAAAGATAAAACCTATATGGTCTGTCACAAACATTGTGTACTGACAACCCAGGCCGGTGGCCTGAGGGGTATTGTGTTTGACCTTACTATGACCTGGCTGAAAACCTTGTCATTGCAAAATAAATTACTTAGAGTAGATGAACATGTTAACAATCACTTCTGAATCTTACGGAAAGCCTATATCTGTCCAGAATGTTCATTTGATAAATTACAGTGAGGGTTATTTGGGGGGGAATAGAAGATTCCCACCCACTGCCTCAAATGAATAAAACAGCCAAAAAGAGGATGATATTAGAGAGCATAACAATGACTTTCAGATTGTAGTAGCGCCGTATGTAGCGCCGTATTCATAAAATGTAGATGAGGTAGAACAAAAGTTCATTTGTCAGGTTCTCTGTGTGTAGGTATTCTGCACTCCCATTCAACTGAAATGCATTAAATCTCTAACCCTCGCCTCAAGTGGAACGGTGTTTAAATTTATTCACTCAAATGATGACCTCTCTGTACAAAGAGGAATCCTAAAATGGACCGATCCCAGTCTGTACCATCCACATCTACTGTACTCTACTACCCCATGATCCCAGTTAATAACAAGATCCTTGTTAATAATATGATCAGAGTTAATAACAGGATCCCAGTTAATAACAGGCTCCCAGTTAATAACATGATCCCAGTTAATAACAAGATCCTTGTTAATAATATGATCAGAGATAATAACAGGATCCCAGTTAATAACAGGCTCCCAGTTAATAACATGATCCCAGTTAATAACATGATCCCAGGTAATAACATGATACCAGCTAATAACAGGATCCCAGTTGATAACATGATCACAGTTAATAATATGATCCCCAGTTAATAACACAATCCCCGTTAATAACACGATCCCTTTAATAACATGATCCCAGTTAATAACATGATCCAGTTAATAACATGATCCCAGTTAATAACACGATCACAGTTAATAACACGATCACAGTTAATAACATGATCACAGTTAATAACACGATCACAGTTAATAATGATCACAGTTAATAACA
>NC_036848.1:5422728-5459991 GCF_002910315.2 Salvelinus sp. IW2-2015
TATCACAAGTTAATAACTGATCACAGTTTATAACAGATCACAGTTTAATAATGATCACAGTAATCACACGATCACAGTTAATAACATGATCACAGTTAATAACATGCATCACAGTTAATAACTATAACAGTTACGATAACACGATCACAGTTAATAACAACGAGCCAGTTAATACACGATCACAGTGAACTAACACGATCACAGTTCAATAAACCCATGATCACAAGTAATACACGATCACAGGTTAATAATGATCACAGTTTATAAACACGTCACAGTATAACACGAGCACAGTTTAATAACACGATCACAGTAAAAATGATTCACAGCTTTATAAACGATTCACAGTTTAAGAACGACGACACAGTTAATAACACGACACAGTTACATAACGACGAAGCACATTAATAACACATCACAGTTAATACAGTAGCACAGCTTTATAACATATCACAGTTAATAACACGATCCACAGTTAGATAACCACGATCACAGTTAATAACACTTTCAGTTTAATAATGCTCACAGTTAATAACACGATCACAGTTTATAACACGATGCACAGTTAATAACACGATCACGTTAATAACACGATCACAAGCACAGTTAATAACACGATCACAGTTAATAACACGATCACAGTTAATAACACGATCACAGTTAATAACACGATCACAGTTAATAATGATCACAGTTAATAATGATCACAGTTAATAACACGATTACAGTTAATAACACGATCACAGTCAATAATGATCACAGTTAATAACATGATCACAGTTAATAACACGATCACAGTTAATAACACGATCACAGTTAATAATGATCACAGTTAATAACATGATCACAGTTTATAACATGCTCACAGTTAATAACCTAGAATAAGAGGCACTTCTAAAAGGCAAAATAAAACTCTGAAATGATCAATGGCTACCCTTCTAAGATAGTATAGATGTCATTTGGATAATTATTTTCAAGGCTTTCAAAACTGCCAAAGAGATCTAAATAACATGAAATATTCGGTCAGAATTTTAAAGCTGGAATCCATAGCGGTGAAACTGCCAAGTCCGTTAGCGATAGTACAACAGCGAAGACATTACTTGAAACAATGGACACTGTTTTTTCCCCTCTGACGTCATTGCACACGCAATACAACAACAGAGTATAAACAACATTGTTTTTACCACGATGCTGGATACTAATTTCTTCAAAACAAAAACAATAACAAATGCGCCTGGAGCAGCCAATGCTACTGGTTTACATATTGTGAATCTCAGCTTTAAGATAAACATCTATGTTTCTGATTAGCTTTCTTTTTGAATCATTGAATAGTTATTTTGGAAATGTGCTGCTTGGTGTGACATGGTTTATATAGGCCTAGAGCCCTAGTCTGTTGATTTTGCTTAAATGCGAAAGAGCAAAACAAACCTGGTTAAACTTGTACAACAGAACTTTCACTTGTCTCCGTATCCTGTAAGGGTTCTCCAACAGGCCAGTGTTTCCACTGTCTGCCCTCTGTAGTGCTGCTTAGTCCCTCTGATACATCCAAGCTACTACTCTCATATTCTGACCATGAAAGAAAGCCTTCCACAAAGGAAAGGAAGAAATATATATTGAGTAGTGTCTTTTGTGTGGCCAAAGCATTTATCTTCAAATCTTAATAAACCTGGCCATCCTTTAGTCCAAATAAGTCCATTTCTACCTTTTCTCTTTCTCTGCACTAAAGGCAAAGCTCCTGGTTTAATTATGACATATTGATTTTGTAGTAATCCTTGTTTGGCTTAATGACATCTTTTGTTGGCCCTAATTCTGTCTTCCATTGTCTGCCCTCAGAAGCACTTAGATTTTGTCATCACCTTTTTGTGCAGCTTGAAATATATAATCTTTCTTTGGTCATCGTCAACGTCAATGGTTCCCCTCTAAATCAGACCCTGTCGCCATTTGTCTTCTGTTTCCGAAAGCTTTTGCATTGATGCCAAAGCAATCCATTTCCTAAATGATGTAATTATCTGCTAGTCTTTTTTGCACATTTAAAGTTGAGGGTTTATTTTAGATCAATTCAGACCACTTTGAGTGCAAATTGCACAATTGCATTGCCTTCAGATTTCTCACAAATCCAATTGGGATTAGGGCCTTTGGAGTGGAATGCCTAATGAAGCTTCGGCGAAGGATTGGTTGTCCTTCACATGTTGACTGTGAAAGAAGCTACAGTTGCACCGCAATTAGAGGGGGAATAAGTTGCAAATTGTCACCTTGGAGACGTGGCTGCCTTGTATGCCTGCAGCCAGCTGGGTCTTGGCTCAAGGTGGCTATGCGAAAGGCAATTAGTTTATTGAAAGATTTGACAGATAAACACATTTCTCCTGTCATCGCTGACTGGGCTCTTTCTGAACAAGTGATTCAATATTCCCTTGCACCATCATTAGAGCTGGTATTTGCACTGTAAGACTTAAGACCTCTATAGCTGTAGTAGTGGTAGGAGAAGACTTAAGACCTCAATAGCTGTAGTAGCGGTAGGAGAAGACTTAAGACTTCAATAGCTGTAGTAGTGGTAGGAGAAGACTTAAGACCTCAATAGCTGTAGTAGCGGTAGGAGAAGACTTAAGACCTCWATAGCTGTAGTAGTGGTAGGAGAAGACTTAAGACCGCAATAGCTGTAGTAGTGGTAGGAGAAGACTTAAGACCTCAATAGCTGTAGTAGCGGTAGGAGAAGACTTAAGACCGCAATAGCTGTAGTAGTGGTAGGAGGAGACTTAAGACCTCAATAGCTGTAGTAGTGGTAGGAGAAGACTTAAGACCTCAATAGCTGTAGTAGCGTTAGGAGAAGTACATTCTCTCCGTATGCTCTCACTGATAAAGTCACAAGCCCATCTCCACTTTAAAAGGTCTGGCCTCCTGTTTCTAGGCTGTGCGGCCCCAAAAGAACTATGGTGTTACTAGTGTTACTCAACCTTCTCAAATGGAGAAAACTGAACAGACAAAGATCGGAAACCTATTGCAGAAATTGAACGGACTACATTGGGTTTAAAGGAGTCCCTCACCCAAATCCCTCTTTGACCCCACTACTCTCCCTTTCTGTTTCTGCTCCTGCCTCTGTTTATGTCCAGTCCCTATTCCCAGACTGATGGGGCCGGGCGCTGGTGTGCCTCTGGTCTCTGAGGGAGTGTCAGCCTCTAGCAGGGGGGACGCAGACTGCCTGGCTGGCTGCCTGACTGGCTGGCTTGTTGGTTGACTGACTGGCTGACTGGCCGCTTGGCTGACTGGCTAGCTGGCTGGCGTCTCCATGGGGAGGGCTTAGGGAGGAGAGGGCTGGAGGCCACTAAATCAGTGCACGCTTGTCAACATCCTCGGGCCGCAGGAATTACTCAAGTGAAAATAACAAATGACTGTCATTGCAGAGCCAAAAACCTGTGATTATAATTATCACATCCCCAGTGACCTTGCATAAACTTTACTCTCTCTCCAATGGAGCATTTAAATAGCCTGTATCTACTGCCAGGGGAACCAGGAGTCTCGGGCCAGGGCCAAACCAGAGGATCACTGACTGTGTGAGGGATTGCACATGCTAGACAAGTGCACTCGTGTGTTCGTGTGTGTATGTGTGTGTGTGAGAGAGAATGTGTTTGTGTGTGAGAGAGTATGTGTTTGTGTGTGAGAGAGTATGTGTTTGTGTGTGAGTGAGGGAGAGAAGGAGTGAGGGAGCTGGTTTTAGAGATACTATCTAGATAAAGAGAGGAAAAACTTGACACTCAAGCCTTTTCAAATAATGTTTCTACTGAAGAACATTATTTGTTTTTGTCACTGGAGGTTTCTTACCATAACCAGAGGAAAACAAACACATTGACAGCTCTCAGCTCTCCTCTTAGCACATCTACAATATCACGTCATAGGACCACACTCATTAAACCCCAATCTACATGACTCAGTTCAGAAACCAGGCCAAAGAGACAAAGCCTTCATTATTGTTTTTGTCAACGTGAATATTCTGCCATGATGGCACCAAAGCGTGCCAAACATGACACCTCGATGTGACAGAGAGCTGATGGCCTCTGCCTGTCTATGGTGAGGAGTTATATATAGGGAATAGGGTACCATTTGGGACGCAACCCTGTCCTGTCCTGTTCTGCTACATCAGGGCCCATCAGGGTCCATCCTTCCCAAAACACTAATTGGAAGGGATTCCATCCCTTCTCTGGCACTCACAATTATTATGCATAGCTGGATGATTAGCCTTGATTAGCATTGTAGCAGCCATGTTCCCTGGGCAGGCACACTATTACTTGGCAGTGCAGGAGATCAGCACTGAGCACCCTCATTCTCCTCATCAACAGTTTTATAATCCGTTGTGCTTAGTGAGTTGCTCACTGATTTGCAGCTAGGGCTGGAAAATGCTTCTAATAACAAGAGTATGTCAAACATATAACGATAAAAAACTGTACTTTTGTTAGGATTTCAAAAATATTCTTTGTACATTCTGTATCCATTACATTCTACAACATTACATTCTGCACCATTCAATTTGGCACCATTACATACTGTATCCATTACAATTTGCACCATTACATTCTGTATCCATTACATTCTGTATCCATTATAATCCGCATCATTACCTTCTGTGTGCATTACATTCGGCACCATTACATTCTGAATCCATTACAAGGTGCAACAGAAAATTCTGAATACATTACATTCTGCAACAGAAAATTCTGAACCATTACATTCTGCACCATTACATTCTGCACTATTATATTCTGCGACATTACATTTTGCATCCATTACATTCTGAAACCATTGCAATCTGTATCCATTAAATTCTGCACCATTACATTCTGTATGCATTACTTTCTGCACCAGTACATTCTGCACCAGTACATTCGGTACGAGTGTACTCTGTACCATTACATTCCGCACCATTACATTATGTATCCAATACATTCTGTATCCATTACATTCTGTATCCAATATATTCTGTATCCATTACATTATGCACCATTACATTCTGCAACATTAAATTCTGCACTATAATATTTTTTGTCAATTACACTCTGTATCCATTACATTCTGTATCCATTACAATCTGTATCCATTACAATCTGTAAGCATTACATTCTGCATCATGGGATCACCACCTCAAGCTGAACCTCGGCAAGACGGAGCTGCTCTTCCTCCCGGGGAAGGACTGCCCGTTCCATGATCTCGCCATCACGGTTGACAACTCCATTGTGTCCTCCTCCCAGAGTGCTAAGAACCTTGGCGTGATCCTGGACAACACCCTGTCGTTCTCAACTAACATCAAGGCGGTGACCCGTTCCTGTAGGTTCATGCTCTACAACATTCGCAGAGTACGACCCTGCCTCACGCAGGAAGCGGCGCAGGTCCTAATCCAGGCACTTGTCATCTCCCGTCTGGATTACTGCAACTCGCTGTTGGCTGGGCTCCCTGCCTGTGCCATTAAACCCCTACAACTCATCCAGAACGCCGCAGCCCGTCTGGTGTTCAACTTTCCCAAGTTCTCTCACGTCACCCCGCTCCTCCGCTCTCTCCACTGGCTTCCAGTTGAAGCTCGCATCCGCTACAAGACCATGGTGCTTGCCTACGGAGCTGTGAGGGGAACGGCACCTCCGTACCTTCAGGCTCTGATCAGGCCCTACACCCAAACAAGGGCACTGCGTTCATCCACCTCTGGCCTGCTCGCCTCCCTACCTCTGAGGAAGTACAGTTCCCGCTCAGCCCAGTCAAAACTGTTCGCTGCTCTGGCACCCCAATGGTGGAACAAACTCCCTCACGACGCCAGGTCAGCGGAGTCAATCACCACCTTCCGGAGACACCTGAAACCCCACCTCTTTAAGGAATACCTAGGATAGGATAAAGTAATCCTTCTAACCCCCCCCCTTAAAAGAGTTAGATGCACTATTGTAAAGTGGTTGTTCCACTGGATATCATAAGGTGAATGCACCAATTTGTAAGTCGCTCTGGATAAGAGCGTCTGCTAAATGACTTAAATGTAAATGTAATGTAAATGCATCATTACATTCCAAACCATTACGATCTGTATCCATTACATTCTGTACCATTACATACTGTATCCATTACATTCTGCACCATTACATTCTGTATCCATTACATATGGCACCATTACTTTCTGAATCCATTGCAATATGTATCGAATACATTCTGTGTCCATTACGTTCTGTATCCAAAATATTCTGTATCCATTACATTATGCACCATTACATTCTGCAACATTAAATTCTGCACTATTACATTTTCTGTCAATTACACTCTGTATCCATTACATTCTGTATCCATTACAATCTGTAAGCATTACATTCTCCATCATTACATTCTAAACCATTACTATCTGTATACATTACTTTATGAACCATTACATTCTGTATCCATTACATTCTGCACCATTACATTCTGTATCCATTAGATTCAGTATCCATAACATTATGCATCATTATAATCTGTATCCATTACATTTGGCACCATTACATTCTGTGTCCATTACATTCTGTATCCATCACATTCTGCACCACTACATTCTGCACCGTTACATTCTGCAACATTACATTCTGAACCTTTACATTCTATATCCATTATGTTCTGCACCATTACGGTCTGCACCATTACATTCTTTATCAATTACATTATGCACCATTACATCCTGCACCATTACGTTCTGTATCCATTACATTATGCACCAGTATATTCTGCATCATTACACTCCGTAAACATTACATTCTGCAAAATTATTTTCTGTATCCATTACATTCTGCACCATTACATTCTGTATCCATTACATTCTGCACCACTACATTCTGCACCATTATATTCTGCGACATCACATTTTGTACCTTCTGTATCCATTACATTCTGTTTCCAATATATTCTGTATCCATTACATTCTGCACCATTACATTCTGCAACATTACATTCTGCACTATTACATTTTTATCAATTACATTATGTATCTATTACATTCTGTATCTATTACATTCTGTATCCATTACATTCTGTACCATTACATTCTGTATCCATTACAATCTGCACCATTACATTCTGTATCCATTACATTCGGCACCATTACTTTCTGAATCCATTACAATGTTTATCCATTACATTCTGCAACAGAAAATTCTGAACCAGTATATTCTGAACCATTACATGCTGTATCTATTACAATCTGTATTTATTCCATTCCGCACCATTACATTCTGCACCATTACAACCCGTATCCATTACATTCAGAAAAAATGCTTTCTTTATCCATTACATTCTGCACCATTATATTCTGTATCCATTACATTCTGCACCATTAAACTATGTATTGTGGCGTACAGCAGGTCAGCCACCAGGGGGAGACTCGTCGAGGCCTGGTAACAGATGGAGTATACATCACGAGGCGGTGGCTCGATCTGCTGGATGTGCCAGGTCTCGACGGGCTCTCCGGACAGGATAAATTGGGGCTGATTGGGAGCTGGTGAGTAATCAAGGGCGGATTGGCCAAGGCCGCAGTGGGATTGCCAAGGCCGCAGTGGGCAAGTCTGCTGGCACCGTTCCTCTCTGGGAATGCCCAAAAGGCGTATTGGGACCTGAACAGGCGGATAACTACGATGGACTCAAGCGGGAGATACTCAGCCGCTACGGGTACAGCCTGGCCCATCAGTGTCAACGGTTCCCCGACTGGAGGTTCGTACCCGAGCACAGATGAGCGACCTACTGCGCATCACCAGGGCATGGCTCCTCACCGACGAAATCCACACTATCCATCCTCGACAAAGTGGTCCTGGATCACTTCTTACGGCAGCTACCCCATGGCATGAAGAGGGCAGCAAGTTTATGCGCACCCCAGACCTTGGAGGGCCTCCTGGAAACAGTGGAGACGCAGAAGAACACTCAGGCACTGCTGAGTGGGAGCCGGGAAGAGTCGGCGACCCGTCCGAAGGAAGGACAGCCCCACCGCAATGTACCCAGAACCGACAGTCGGCAGGGCCAAAGGACCGCAAACCCGTGGAGAGACGGCGGGGGTAGGGCCAACCCGACACTGATGACCCCAGGTAGATGGAGACCAAAGGAGGTGTTTTCTGTGTGGCGCCCCGGGGCACATTGCCTGGAATTGCCCGGCTCGAGAGGAGTCGATGCCATCAGCTAGCCCCGGAGGCGAGGTGGGTCACGTCGTGAACTATGTCACCTCCTGTTGGGCGCACCACGAGTCAACTGCACCCATGGTCCCGGTGAAGGTTGACGGACACTACACAGAAGCGCTATTAGACTCCGGAAGCATGGTTACGCTCGTAACCACGAGCCTGCTGTACCAGGAGACTGAATGGGGTAGGGAGATGTCAATTTCCTGTGTTCATGGTGACACAAAACGGTATCCCACCGTATGGACCAACATCGTGACGCCACAAGGGAGCTGTCAGATGATGGTGGGTGCAGTACCAGAGCTTCCGGTACCTCTCCTAGTGGGAAGGGATTGTCCACTGTTCGCGGCCCTATGGAGGAAGAAAGTACGAGCTGGCCGAAGAAGAGAGCGAGGACGACCCATCGCCTATACGGCCCGAAAGCCACCGGTTAACCAACCTGACTCTACGGGTCCGGACGCTGAGGGGGAGCCGGAACCCGAACCCCCTGGGGAACCACTGGAAGAGGAGCCCAGCCTCCCCCTCCTCGATTTCGAGGTGCCAGTCGAGACCCCCGTGGGGAATCAATTGAGGGGACAATTCGGGACGGCCCAGTGGAAGGATCCGAATTTGAAAGCTGCAGCCGCCCAAGTGATAGCAGTGGATGGACAGCTACTTCTGGGGGTGAGTGACTGGCGATACCCCCATTTCCAAATTAAGAATAACCTTTTGTATCAGGTTTCGCGCCAACAGGGGGAACTTTGAGAGGTATTGTTGCTGCCCCGACGGTAAATAGGAACCGTTCTACAGTTGGCCAACACCCGCCTGTTGGGGGCAGACCTGGAAATGGAGAAGAACCGGAAACGGATCGTCGCCCGGTTCCACTGGCACGGGATGAGAAGGGCCGTGGAAGACTACTGTCGCAGCTGCCCGGAGTGTCAACTCACTGCCCCGAAAGCACACTTCCGAAACCCTCTGGTCCCCCTGACAATAATCGGGGTGCCCTTTGAACGCATCGCCATGGACATAGTGGGACTCCTGGTAAAGACTGCACGAGGACACAGGTACATCTTGGTAATAGTGGACTATGCCACCCGGTATCCCGAGGCCATTCCCCTATGGGCGGCGGTGTCCAAGGGAATCGCCCGGGAGCTGTTCCACCTCTTTAGCCGGGTGGGCATCCCGAACGAGAAACCCCGTACCTTGCTCTGTCAGGATATGTCCCGCTTCATGAAAGAGTTATGTGCCCTCCTGCAGATCAAGCAGATCCGGACATCCGTTTTTCACCCGCAGACGGATGGGCTCGTCGAGCGCTTTAATAAAACGCTCAAACAGATGCTGCGGAAGGTCATCGAGCAGGACGGGAAAAACTAGGACCAGCTACTACCCCACCTAATGTTCTCAATCCGAGAAGTACCCTAATCCTCCACTGTGTTTTCTCCGTTCGAACTCCTCTATGGGAGGAGGCCACACGGCCTACTGGACCTCGCCAAGGAGGTGTGGGAAGCCCAACCGACCCCCTTATGTAGCGTGGTAGAGCATGTGGAGACGATGCGGGAGCGGATGACAGCCATATGGCCAGTCGTGAGGGAACATATGGAGAAGGCCCATCGCGCCCAAGCCCAGGTCTACAATCGGGGAGCCCAGCCCCGAGAATTCCAGGTGGGAGACAGGGTGTTTGTCTTGATCCCCACGGCCAAAAGAAAGCATACGAGGTGATCGAGAAGCTGGGACCTGTCAATTACCGCGTACGACAACCGGGGAGACGGAAACCCCAACAGATTTACCACGTGAACCTGTTGAAGAAGTGGCACGAGAGGACAGCCTTGGCCGTGTTATGGTCGGAACCCAGGACGCCAACTGTACCAGTGGAGGTCCCGAGCAATGAGGACCTCGACCCGGCCCAGAAGCAAGAGCTCAGGGAGCTCGTCGATCGGAACACGGCGCTGTTCTCCGAGAAGCCGGGCCGGGTACGGATGTGGTGTTCAATGAGGGTCGTGCGGCCCGGCTTCTCGGAGAACAGCGCCGTGTTCCGATCGACGAGGGGAAACGGTACGAAAGAGGCCATATCGGATTCCAGAGGCCCGAAGGGAGGCCGTGAAAGAGGAAGTGGAGGCTATGTTGAGGATCGGGGTCGTGGAAGAGTCCCACAGTGCATGGTGCAGCCCCATTGTGTTGGTGCCCAAACCGGACGGTAGCCTCCGTTTCTGTAACGATTTCCGGGGGGTGAACGACATCAGCTTGTTCGACGCATATCCCATGCCGAGGGTGGACGAGCTCATCGACCGATTGGGAAAGGGACGGCGTTTTCGACACTAGACGGGTTGTATCAGTACCGGGTGCTCCCGTTCGGTCTCCACGGAGCCCCGCCCACATTCCAGCGGCTGATGAACAGAGTGCTTTGAACCCACCAGCAGTACGCAGCGACATATCTGGATGATATCATCATCCACAGCCAAAGTTGGGAAGAGCACCTGATGCGCCTCCAGGCGGTGCTGGACGCGCTCAGACAAGCCGGGTTGACCGCAAACCCCAAGAAATGCAAGCTAGGGTTTGAGGAGGCGGAGTACCTGGGGTATTTGATCGGACGGGGGAACGTCAAGCCCCAGGAGAGGAAGGTTCACGCGGTGCGTGACTGGCGAGTTCCACGCACCAAGACACAGTTCAAGTCCTTCCTGGGACTGGCAGGATACTATAGCCAGTTTATTCCCAACTTTGCGGCTATAGCTTCCCCCCTCACCGATCTAACCAGGGCCTGCCTCCCAAAAACAGTGAAATGGACGGACGAGACCGAAGCGGCATTCAACAGTCTGAAGGAAGCGCTGTGCTCCCATTCGATTCTCTTAACACCCGATTTCCAGGTGCCGAGGGTGGTCCAGACGGACGCATGTGATACGGGACTAGGGGCCGTTCTGTCCCAGGTACACGAGGTTGGAGGAGCACCCCATCATGTACATCAGACGAAAGCTGATGCCTAGGGAAAATAAATAGCAGGTCAGCCACCAGGGGGAGACTCGTCGAGGGCTGGTAACAGATGGAGTATACATCACGAGGCGGTGGCCATTATCCATTACATTCTGTTTCCAAGATATTCTGTATCCGTTACATTCTGCACCATTACATTCTGCACCATTTTATTCTGCGACATGAAATACTGCACTGTGGCTCCATCTGGCGGTGGCTCCATCTGCTGGATGTGCCAGGTCTCGACGAGCTCTCCGGACAGGACTAATTGGGGCTGATTGGGAGCTGGTGAGTAATCAAGGGCGGATTGCTCACCAGCTGTGCGAGGCCCATAAAGCTGCCAGAAGGGCAGCACACAGGGAGAGGACTAGGGGAAGTGAGGTGACTTCCATGTGGTTGGATACGGTTACCCGAGCTAAGCCGAGGGAGTTGAGTTTGTGTGCCCGACAGGATACAGGAAGACCCGAAGCCCAGGACAAGGTATCCCGGAGAGGATTACGATCTAAACCATTACGATCTGTATACATTACATTCTGAACCATTACATACTGTATCCATTACATTCTGCACCATTAGATTCTGTATCCATTAAATTCAGTATCCATAACATTATTTATCATTACATTCGGTACCCATTACATTTGGCACCATTACATGCTGTACCATTTCACTCTGTATCTATTACATTCTGTATCCAGTATATTCTGCACCAGTACATTC
The DNA here is from genome assembly GCF_002910315.2 of Salvelinus sp. IW2-2015. Classification (NCBI taxonomy): domain Eukaryota; kingdom Metazoa; phylum Chordata; class Actinopteri; order Salmoniformes; family Salmonidae; genus Salvelinus; species Salvelinus sp. IW2-2015. Next base: position 5,434,542 of record NC_036848.1, read on the forward strand.
TGCACCAATACATTCTGAACCATGACATTCTGTATCCATTACATTATGCACCAGTACATTCTGCATCATTACACTCCGTATCTATTACATTCTGCATCATTAAATTCTTTATCCATTACATTCTGCACCATTACAATCTGCACCAATACATTCTGTTCAAGTGTACTCTGTACCAATACATTCTGCACCATTAAATTCTGTATCCATTACATTCTGTATCCATTACATTCTGTATCCATTACATTCTGCACCATTATATTCTCTACCATTACCTTCTACACCATTAAATTCTGCACCATTGTATTCTGCGACATTACATTTAGTATCCATTACATTCTGTATCCATTACAATCTGCATCCATTACATTCTGCACCATTACATTCTGTATCCATTACAATCTGCATCCATAACATTCTGCATCACTACGTTCTGTATCCTCTACATTCTGCACCATTACAATCTGCATCCATTACATTCTGCACCATTACATTCTTCACCATTAAATTCTTTGACATTACATTTTGTGTCCATTACATTCTCCACCATTACATTCTGCACCATTATATTCTGCGACATTACAGTTTGTATCCATTACATTCTGCACCATTACATTGTGCACCAATACATTCTGTATCCATTACATTCTCCACCATTACATTCTGCACCGTTATATTCTGCGACATTACATTCTGCACCGGAACATTCTGCAACGTTACATTCCGCGCCATTACATTCCGTATCTATTACTTTCTGCACCATTACTTTCTGCACCATGACATTCTGCACATTACATTCTGCACATTACATTCTGTATCCATAACAATCTGTATCTATTACATTCTGCATCTTTACAGTCTGCACCATTACATTCTGCATCATTACAGGCTGCACCATTACAATCTGCATCATTACATTCTGCGTCATTACATTCTATATCCATTACATTCTGTGTCCATTACATTCTGCACATTCAATTCTTTATCCATCACATTCTTTAACCACTAAACTCTGCACCATTACACTTCTGTATCCATTACATTCTGTGTCCATTACAGTTCTTAATCCATTTCATTCTGCACCATTACATTTTCACCATTGCATTTTTGCACCATTACATTCTGTATCCATTACATTCTGTGTCCATTACATTCTGTGTCCATTACATTCTGTTCCATTACATTCTGCCACATTCAATTCTTATCCATCACATTCTCAACCACTAAATTCTGCACCATTACATTCTGTATCCATTACATTCTGTGTCCATTACATTCTGTATCCATTGCATTCTGCACTACAATTTGCACCATTGCATTTTGCACCATTGCATCCTGCATCATTACATTCCGTGTCCATTACATTCTGTATTCGTTACTTTCTGCACCATTACATTTTGCACCATTGCATTCTGCACCATTACATTCTGTATCCGTTACATTCTGTATCCGTTACATTCTGCTCTATTACATCTGCTCCATTACATCTGTGCTATTACATTCTGTATCCATTTGCATGTAGAATTGGATTTTACTGGATATTTCGATACAGTAATGTGATTATCGTGTGATTTTCTTTGATAATATTATAGTCAACACCCTTCAGTGTCTGACATACAGTAGCACAACATTACATAGTAGCCACTAGAGGGCACTAATCATTTTGACCCATCTCTCTATTTACTACTAAATACATATCTCTAAAAGTGTCAGAAACTGAGATGCTGTCTAACATAGGTGGAGATGACAGGGAGTGTTCAATTTTAAGCCTCGAGTTATGTTGATTCAAAGTCAAGGCTGTCATTATTTCAGAAGGATAGTTATTTCTTTTGTTTTGGTCATGCCCCATGTCTCTTGATTGAGTCCTACTCACACAGTTCACAAGCAAGAGTTACATTTGAATCAATGAGGACAAAGTTAAAGAGAGCATGTAGAAATCACTCCACAAACCCATGGCTAATGTGTTGGTGAGAGAGCTACATATCGACGAGAAGCCAAACCACAGACATAGGATTCCCTGCAGCCGTTCTCTATGTCCCCATATACTCTAGAATGAGCTGTGACTTCATAAACATATTACCTACTCTTAACTTTCATATACTGCAGTAGGGATAATTTTAATAATGTCATATGTGTGTCATGGTCTCTCTCAATGGTCTCTCTTTCAGGACGAAACACCACCACACACACACACACACACACACACACACCACCCACACACACCACACACACACACACACACCACACACACACACACAACACACACACACAACACACACACACACACACACACACACACACACACACACACACACACACACCACAGACACACAGACACACAGACACACAGACACACCACCAACACACACAACACACAGACACAGACAGATAGAACAAGCTGCTGTCTGCCCACCCTCATCTCCTCCCTCTCCACACACCCCCTCCTGGCCCCTGAGAAGTCAGACTGACCACATTAATCTACCTAATCATGATTCCTGCTCCACAGGAAATGTATTAAAACATTGTGTAAGACATTCTGGTATCGCCTGTGATCAATATAAACATGGTACATGGTATTAATTTCCCTGCCTGTGACATAACTGTGACCTGGACAGCAGTTGGAATCCTAAGGCGTGAGCCGCAGTAGCCGGGATCTCTGGAGACGGTTCGTCATGAAACAAACACGCATATCCACATGCACACGCACACGCACACACATATATAACACCGAATGACTAGAATGATTAGATATCATATTCACAGAAATGTATGATTAGAATATAGTGGTAATTTAAGTTCCGAAGCCATTTCATAGGTTTTGTGTCGAGGTAGTAACAGGAAACAGAATCAACAGTTTTAACTGTAATAGTATAGCTACTATTTAACTCTGTCAAAACCAATTACAAATTAATGGAACGTATGTCCCAAAAGGCTACACAGTTTGTTTATATGTGTTATATGTATTTCAAATGTTTATTGTGAGTGTGTATACTGTTAGTTTGTTGTGTGTGTGTGTGTGTGTGTGTGTGTGTGTGTGTGTGTGTGTGTGCGTGTGTGTGTCATGTATGTGTGTGAGTCACTCTTTCAGAGGGCTCATATGAGTGTGAGCCAGAGGGAGTTGGGGGTCAAGTGATTTGCTCTGGGGTCAACTGACTGCGGCTACTCTAAGTCCCAACCATTAGCCTGTATCCCATAGAGAGTCCTCCATGGCCCTCTCCCTCAGATCAGACGGCTCATTGTTAATACGATATGAAGACCCTCAAATTTGTTTGTTGTAGATGCTCCCCCATTTTAATGGGGATGTATCATCTGCCCAAGCAGCCAGCGTTTTGACCTCTTTATTGTGATTGGGGGCCTTTTTTCCCTCAATGGATTTTCTATCCACTTGTGTTTTTCTCGCTTAGACTGAAGGATTGATGAGCTCGCTGAGCGTGAGCTATGAGGAAAATGAGCATTTTGCTTATGTTTACCAATGCATGCAAAATATAACGATTATCTTCTCAGCTTTTTGATTTCAGCTGTCACCTCAGAGAAGAAGGCTACAGTGATACACACCGTTTGTGCTCCCTCCAGGGGAGTCATGAGGGGACACAAAGTATGTGAGGAGGGCTAAGGCCCTCCGTCCGGAAGTTGGAGAATTTGTATTTTTCCTGAGCTACAGTCATTATACTTACTTCTATGTAAAAAATATGTATATTTTTCTGAATATCTAATCATTCCTCATCAGTCTGTATCCTCCTGACTGGTAGTTCTTTTTTAAAGAAACGAAATATGCTTCTCTGCATCCCCGCTCAAATCTGGGTAAAAGATTGAAAGGAATGTGAGTCTTATTCAGTGCATTTAAATATTGCTTGCTTCGCCAACCTTACCAGCAGGCATGCCAGCTATGCTATACTACATACAGTTGAAGTCGGAAGATTACATACACCTTAGCCAACTACTTTTTTTCACAATTTCTGAAATTTAATCCTAGTAAAAATTCCCTGTTTTAGGTCAGTTACAAGCAGTTTTAAGAATGTGAAATGTCAGAATAATAGTAGAGAGAATGATTTATTTCAGTTTTTATTTCTTTCATCACATTCCCATTGGGTCAGAAGTTAACATGCACTCAATTAGTATTTGGTAGCATTGCCTTTAACTTGTTTAACTTGGGTCAAACATTTCGGGTAGCCTTCCACAAGCTTCCCACAATCAGTTGGGTGAATTTTGGCCCATTCCTCCTGACAGAGCTGGTGTAACTGAATCAGGTTTGTAGGCCTCCTTGCTCACACACGCTTTTTCAGTTCTGCCCACAAATGTTCTATAGGATTGAGGTCAAGGCTTTGTGATGGCCACTCCAATACCTTGACTTTGTTGTCCTTAAGCCATTTTGCCACAACTTTGGAAGTATGCTTCCATTTGGAAGACCCATTTGCGACCAAACTTCCTGACTGATGTCTTGAGATGTTGCTTCAATATATCCACATAATTTTCCTCCCTCATGATGCCATCTATTTTGTGAAGTGTACCAGAATCTCCTGCAGCAAAGCACCCCCACAACATGATGCTGCCACCCTCGTGCTTCACGGTTGGGATGGTGTTCATTGGCTTGCAAGCCTCCCCCTTTTTCCTCCAATCATAACGATGGCCATTATGGCCAAACAGTTCTATTTTTGTTTCATCAGACCAGAGGACATTTCTCCAAAAGTACGATCTTTGTCCCCATGTGCAGTTGCAAACAGTCGTCTGGCTTTTTTATGGCGGTTTTGGAGCAGTGGCTTCTTCCTTGCTGAGCGGCCTTTCAGGTCATGTCGTTATAGGACTCGTTTTACTGTGGATATAGATACTTTTGTACCTGTTTCCTCCAGCATCTTCACAAGGTCCTTTGCTGTTGTTCTGGGATAGACTTGCACTTTTCGCACCAAAGTATGTTAATCTCTAGGAGACAGAACACGTCTCCTTCCTGAGCGGTATGACAGCTGCGTGGTCCCATGGTGTTTATACTTGCGTGCTACTGTTTGTACAGATGAACGTGGTACCTACAGGCGTTTGGAAATTGCTCCCAAGGATGAACCAGACTTGTGGAGGTCTACAATTTTCTTCCTGAGGTCTTGGCTGATTTCTTTTGATTTTCCCATGATGTCAAGCAAAGAGGCAGTCAGTTTGAAGGTAGGCCTTGAAATACATCCACAGGTACACCTCCAATTGACTCAAATGATGTCAATTAGCCTATCAGAAGCTTCTAAAGCCATGACNAGTTTGAAGGTAGGCCTTGAAATACATCCACAGGTACACCTCCAATTGACTCAAATGATGTCAATTAGCCTATCAGAAGCTTCTAAAGCCATGACATAATTTTCTGAAATTTTCCAAGCTGTTTAAAGGCACAATCAACTTAGTGTATGTAAACTTCTGACCCACTGGAATTGTGATACAGTGAATTATAAGTGAAATAATCTGTCTGTAAACAATTGTTGGAAAAATTACTTGTGTCATGCACAAAGTAGATGTCCTAACCGACTTGCCAAAACTATAGTTTGTTGACAAGACGTTTATGGAGTGGTTGAAAAATGAGTTTTAATGACTCCAACCTAAGTGTATGTAAACTTCCGATTTCAACTGTATATGGATACCTGCTCGTCGAACATCTCATTACAAATTCATCAGCATTAATATGGAGTTGGTCCCACTTTTGCTGGTCCCACTTTTGCTCCTCCACCAAACTTTACAGTTGGCACTATGCATTCGGGCAGGTAGAGTTCTCCTGACATTCACCAAACCCAGATGGTGAGGTGTGATTTATCACTCCAGAGAACGCGTTTCCACTGCTCCAGAGTCCAATGGCAGCGAGCTTTACACCACTCCAGCCGACGCTTGGCATTGTGCATGGTAATCTCAGGCTTGTGTGCGGCTGCTTGGCCATGGAAAACCATTTCATGAAGCACCTGACGAACAGTTATTGTGCTGACGTTGCTTCCAGAGACAGTTTGGATCTCGGTAGTGAGTGTTGCAACAAAGGACAGGCAATTTTTACACGCTATGCGCTTCAGCCCTCGGCGGTTCCGTTCTGTGAGCTTGTGTGGCCTACCACTTCGCGGTTGAGCCACTGTTGCACATAGACGTTTCCACTTCACAATAACGGCACTGACAGTTTACCGGGACAGCTCTAGCAGGGCAGAAATTTGACGAACTAACTTGTTGGAAAGGTGGCAATCCTATGAAGGTAACACAATGAAAGTCTCTGAGCTCTTCAGTAAGGCCATTCTACTGCCAATGTTTGTCTATGGAGGTTGCATGTCTGTGTGCTCGATTTTATACACCTGTCAGCAACGGCTGCGGCTGAAATAGCCGAATCCACTAATTTGAAGGGGTGTCCCCATACTTTTGTGTATATAATGTAGTTAGACAAGCTAGCTACTTTAACTTGATTTATAGGTTCCCTCCATAGGTGAGTAGGACCTACATTTTATGTAATATAATATACTGTAATGAAATGTAATATACTGTAATGTAATGTAATGTACTGTAATGTAATATACTGTAATGTAATATACTGTAATGTAATGTAATATACTGTAATGTAATGTAATGTAATGTAATATAATGTAATGTAATGTAATGTAATGTAATGTACTGTAATGTAATGTACTGTAATATAATATACTGTAATGTAATGTACTGTAATATAATATAATATACTGTAATGTAATGTAATATACTGTAATGTAATGAACTGTAATGTACTGTAATTGCTCAAATTTAGATAATGTCAGATGTACACTTTTTTCCAGAATTTGTGCTACTAATAATTATAACAATAATAACAGTTAATGAATAGTATGTGTCTTGTAATCATAAGCAATTTGCAAAACTATGACTCAATGAAAATAATACCCCCACATGCACGCACGCGCACACACGCCCCGACGCACGCACGCACGCACGCACGCACGCACGCACGCACACACGCACACACACACACACACCACACACACACACACACACACACACACACACACACACACACACACTTACACATCGGCAGACACAAACAGCCCAGTGCTATATTACAAATACATAAATCATAATGTTTCAACAAAAGCAGAATTTCATTTTCCCCTCTCAGCTGTTATCTTGTTTGGGTGGTATATAACGTGCTTTGGCCTAGTAATTTATTACTCTTGCTGAATGGATAATGGCAGGCCCTAGTCTATCACCCAAAGCTTTGTTAGAGCCCTAAATGCATTCTGAGGATCTATAGTGGCCCAAATCTCTTCAAATCTCTAGTACTTACTTATACAACGCGGGTCATTATTAAATGCCACAACAAAATGTTATATTTTAGAGATATGACATTCCACGTTTCAATTATCTAATCTAACGGTTATTCTGATAAAGATCACAACAATTAGAATGACTTTTTTTCTAATTTAGGTTATAGAAGTCCCAACAATCAGAAAACATTGTTTGTCTGATCATGAGAGAAAATGAAATATGTCAAAAGTAGCATTGAAGAACTCTACACAGTAGAATGGAAGAAGTCAATGAATTTGACCAAAACCATTAGTTAAATCTCTTGTATTTTGTTTTAACTCTGCATTATAATTGTGTCAAGAGTTAAGAGTAATTGTTATTTACTGGATACATATTACAATAAAACAATTTGGATAGCATCCAATGTATTTGACATTGAATTCAGTATGTCTTGGGTCAGGGGTCAGCCAAGCAGAGGATTGGCTAGATGTACTGTCATTAGGATGAAGTCCAATAATGCATATTGGCATTCTGCTTTTGAATTAGTCCATTAATGTTTGATAACTGATGGATTTCAGAATTGCACCAATTTCATATGTGACATTGATTGCCTCGTAGCAATCCTGTATGTTGATGATATAGCTGTTTAGTTTGCATTGTCCTTCTGATAACATTATACCTGTATATCTAATATGTTTAGCCTTTTTTAAATACTCTGTTCAGAACAATCGATGGTTATGATGTGTTCTAAGGCTCATAACATTTTTGTTCATGAGATACTCATCTTTGTTATCCTATCCTGTGAGCATTGTGGTGTATTCACAGTGTGTGTTCCACTATGAGCCATGGTGTGTCTCTGGGTAGTCTAAATTTGAGGAGCTCAGAGCAGGCCCAGGAGGAGGATGATCACAGGGTAAGGCCAGGCCAGAGGTCCCTGCTGCAGCCACTGAGCAGGCCCAGGAGGAGGATGATCACAGGNCAGGCCAGAGGTCCCTGCTGCAGCCACTGAGCAGGCCCAGGAGGAGGATGATCACAGGGTAAGGCCAGGCCAGAGGTCCCTGCTGCAGCCACTGACCATGCCAATGAACTGGAAGCCTGGGATTTCTGTCATGTCTCCCTTTACAGTTCAGCAGCTACGCTAAAAGAAACCAGCCAAGCATGGCCTTTTATAGCAATATTGGAATAAAATGGCTGCGAGATTAAACTTTCATCCACTAAAAGAAAAAAAGCTATTACATTGCTTTTCTTTTGTTGGTAATTTCAATGTGACATGCTCTGTATAGGGTTTTAAATTCCAAAGGTTGGCAATGTGGAGAAGAAATCTTTTTAAATGCAGATACGTAATTAATTCTTCATGTTTAGTGAATTAAACATATCTTGGAACGCAGACCATTGGGCAAAGGTTGTAATTTCATTATGTAGTAGATAAAAGGAGGAGTGTGACCCCCTCCCCTCCTGCCCTACACCATCACAAAACCTCACCACCCAGGCCATTTCATTTTGGAGGGAGAAAATGTAAAGTCTGTATGTTAATAGAAAACAATAAGGACTACTTACTTATTCTCTGAGGCACTGTCTGCAGTCAGCATTCTACGCCGTACCAGAGGAGTTAACTCAATGCTTTGGAAACAAAGAGAGAGGACAGGGGTGTGTGGTGGCACTTATATTTCAAAGAGCATCTTATTAACCCCACATCTACACCGCTGTGTTCCTCTTCTGCACCTAGATAGGTACACGCTGAGTAGAAGAGGCAGACTGGGAACAGCCTGGGACATTATATATTCATGTTATATTCAGGTTGTAATCATGTTATTAAAAGAACAAGAGGAGATTGAATGGGGAGAAAAACCCATTACAATAATTATTGCAGCATATCTTATGGAGGTGTACCATGAGCATTGTACTGTGTCCTTCGTGAGTTAATAAAGAGCAAATGAAAGTGTGAGGGTTTTCCCCGTCTACAAGGCTAATATGTTGTAATTGACTCGGCAATTTTCTAATTGTGATTGCCATTCTAATTTTACTCTTGACTGTGCAACTAACAGTGTATAGTAATTAAAATGAATTGCTTATGTCGCACCTGTATGATTCAACCAACCTTGCACTTGAACCATAAGTTAGCAATCAGTACCCTGTATTTTGTGTAGTTTTGGAGTTCAGTATTTGATTGTGAAAGAACAAAGTTAGCGAGTACATACATAGGAAAAATAATCAAAAATAGGGGTAGGGGTACTGTAAAGCCGTCGGCTACTGTAAAAATATAACACGTTTTGCATGCCATTTCTGCCCCATGCAACATTGTACAAGACGAATCAACTTAAAATAGACAGTGTGATATAATCATTGATGTATACTGAATTAAAGTGGCAACTAGTTAGACCTGTTCAGAATGAACTATTTGTAACCCTCAAAATGTCAAAATTATACGTTCAGCGTACAAAAAAAGAATGCACTTGTCTTTTCCTACTAGCAGTGACTTTGCTGATATTTTTATTTAACTAGGCAAGTCAGTTAAGAACAAATTCTTATTTACAAATGACGGCCTAGGAACAGTGAGTTAACTACCTTGTTCAGGGGCAGAACAACAGATTTGTCAGCTCAGGGATTCGATCTAGCAACCTTTCAGTTACTGGCCCAAAACTCTAACCACTAGGCTACCTGCCACCTACTTTGTTGAGGGAAAATGTACAGTACTTGCTATAATTGTGATATGTTGTGGTCTCAACTAGCTATCATAAGATGAATGTACTAATGTAAGTGGCTCTGGATAAGACCGTCTGCTAAATTACTCAAATGTAAATGTGACAGCTGTTTGACCCTACACAAGAGAACGATTCATAAACCTGATATAGCAGAAAACTCACTGAGCCTTCCACTGTCTAAAAGAGCAAAGCTGCTTTTCTTTTCTTCATTCTGCAAAGGCTTGTGGGCGTTTTGCACCGGACTGCTGTGTTCTTCAATAATGAAAAAGGTTCCACTCTTGATTTTAAGTGTTTGACCGAAGTGGGGTAGACACATTCTAATTTTCAGAAAATGGTTCCATTACCTTTTTTTCCGGAGTGTTGACTCATTTTGTCTGGTTCTGTAATCTTGGCCCTCGAGTACAGACAAATGTGTGTCGTTTACAACCCAACTCTCGTAATTAGCTGATAGACATTGGCTGAGATAGCTGTAGGGCTACAGTATTAGGACAGGGCAGGACATTCATCTTTCCAAAATTAAAATCTGTGCCACCACGTTTAGGATTGAGGCCACCACGGTGCCGAGCCACCTGACCGCCAGTTTTGATAAAACTGTTTAAGGAGAGGGGAGATTTAGATAAATTGCCCGTGGCCGTACTATAAGCACAGTGGAGAGTGGGAGAGGGTGGGGGTTTGGAGGGGGTCTGTTAAGCACAAACACATGGATACAAGCAGGCTGTTTACATGAACCCTGTGGGGGGGGAGGGGTCAAGACCACACCACGATAACCTGCGGTTATTGATGTCAGGGACCACAAAGCTACACTATCTGAATGTGGTGCATATCCCCCTGGTTGGTTGGTTGCAATGATGCATGATACTATAAGTGCATGGGGTTGAATTCCTTTTGCTTCCTCTCTGTGGCTGACTATGGAATGGTGTGGTGGTGGTGTGGTGGTGGTGGTGGGGGTGGTGGTGGGGGGGTGGGGTGGTGTAATGCTGGCGGGTGGGGGTGAGTGTGTTGGTGTGGGGATGGTGGTGTTTGTGGGGGTGGTGGTGTTGGTGGTGTGGTGGTGTCGGGATGGTCGTTGTGAAGTGTGATGGTGTGGTGTGGTGACGTGTGATGGTGTGGTGGTGTGGTGGTGGTGTGGTGGTGGGGTGGTTTACATGTGTTGTGGTGTCTGGTTGTGTTGTGTGGTGGTGTGGTTGGTGTGTGGTGGTGTGGTGGTGTGGTGGTTGGGGGTGGTGTTGTGTGTGTGGTGGTGTTGTGTGGTGTGGTTGGTGGTGATGTGGTGTGGTGGTGGTGGTGTGTGTGGTGGTGGTGTTAGTGGTGGTGGTGGTGATATGGGGGTGGTATGGTGTTGTGGTGGTGTTGTGGTGGTGGTGTTGTGCTGGTGGTGATATGGTGGTGTGGTGTTGGTGTTGGTGGTGGTGTTGTGGTGGTGGTGTGGTTATGCGTGTGTGTGTGTGTGTGGTTGTGTGGTGTGGTGGTTGTGGTTGTGGTGACGTGGTTATGTGTGTGGTGTGTTGGTGTGGTTATGTGTGTGTGGTCAAATAAATAAAAATATTTGTCACATGCGACGAAACAACAGGTGTAGACCTTATAGTGAAATGCTTAATTACAAGCCCTTTACTTAACCAAAAAATGCAGTTTTAAGAAAATACATTAAAAAAAGTAAGAGATAAGAATAACAAATAATTAAAGAGCATCAGTAAATAACAATAGCGGAGCTATATACAGGTGGTACCGGTACATAGTCAATGTCAATGTGCGGGGGCACCAGTGTCGAGGTAATTGAGGTAATATGTACACTACCGTTCAAAAGTTTGGAGTCACTTAGAAATGTCTTTGTTTTTGAAAGAAAAGCAATTTCTTTGTCAATTTTTGTCCATTTGTCCATTTTGTCCATTCTTTAATCAGAACAGTTTTCAGCTGTGCTAACATAATTGCAAAATAGTTTTCTAATGATCAATTATCCTTTTAAAATGATCAACTTGGATTAGCTAACACAACATGCCATTGGAACACAGGAGTGATGGTTGCTGATAGTGGGCCTCTGTACGCCTATGTAGATATTCCATAAAAAATCTGCCGTTTCCAGCTATAATAGTCATTTACAACATTAACAATGTCTACACCGTATGTCTGATCAATTTGATGTTCTTTTAATGGACAAAAAATTAGCTTTTCTTCCAAAAACAAGGACATTTCTATGTGACCCTAATGCAAATAGTCTGGTATAGAGGTCCTGGATGGCAGGAAGCTTGGCCCCGGTGATGTACTGGGCCGCACGCACTACCCTCTGTAGCGCCTTGCGGTCGGAGGCCGAGCAGTTGCCATACCAGGCAGTGATGCAACCCGTCAGGATGCTCTCGATGGTGCAGCTGTAGAACCTTTTGAGGATCTGAGGACCCATGCCAAATATTTTTAGTCTCCTGAGGGGCAATAGGTTTTGTCATGCCCTCTTCACGACTGTCTTGGTGTGCTTGGACCATGTTAGTTTGTTGGTGATGTGGACGCCAAGGAACTTGAAACTCTCAACCTCCTCCAACCTGCTGGTGGTGTGTTGTGGTGTGTGGTTTGTGGCTTGGCTGTGTAGCAGTGTATAATTTCACTCCTGTGAGGATAGATGCAGTTCTGCTGAGAGTTAACGTCCACAGCTGAAGAACCCCTGTACTCAGTCACTCAGGACAAAGCCGTGAAGCCTTTCACCCATGGTCTGACACATGAAGTGTGTGTGACCAATATACATGTCACTCAAACTGGATGACAATCTGACTGTAGCTTACAATGGGCTCCCTGATCCCCACTCACCTAGCTGGAACTACTCCCTTAAGCCGCTTAAACTCTAGTCTATCACACCTGTCATCAGCACTGAATGTCATTACCCCTCCCAGGCTGCTGGAGTCATTACCCCTCCCAGGCTGCTGGAGTCATTACCCATCCCAGCCTACTGGAGTCATTACCCTTCCCCGCCCGCTGGAGTCATTACCTCTCCCAGCCTGGTGGAGTCATTACCCCTCCTGGCCTGCTGAAGTCATTACCTCTACCAGCCTGATGGAGTCATTATCTCTCCCAGCCTGATGGAGTCATTATCTCTCCCAACTTGATGGGGTCATTACCCCTCCCAGGCTGCTGGAGTCATTACCCCTCCCAGCCCGCTGGAGTCATTACCTATCCCAGCCTGATGGAGTCATACCCCTCCTGGCCTGCTGAAGTCATTGCCTCTCCCAGCCTGATGGAGTCATTATCTCTCCCAGCCTGATGGAGTCATTATCTCTCCCAACTTGCTGGAGTCATTTGTTTTTTTACATCCCAGTCTTGCTGGAGTCATTACCTCGCTCCCAGCGCGACTGGAGTCATTACACCCTCCCAGCCTGATGGACGTCATTACATCTCCCATACGTGCTGGAGTCATTACAGCTCCCAAGTCCTGAATGGAAGTCATTACACCTCCCAGTCCTGAGCTGAGTCATTCCTCTCCAAATCTGCAACATCCCAGTCGCGAGTCTACCCGCCTGATGAGTCATTAACCATCTCCAGCCTGATGGAGTCATTACACCTCCCAGTCTGCTGGAGTCATTACCCCTCCCAGCCCGCTGGAGTCATTACCTCTCCCAGCCTGATGGAGTCATTAGACCTCCCAGTCTGCTGGAGTTATTAACCCTCCCAGGCTGCTGAAGTAATGGATCACATGTATATCTCTTGACCATGTTGACGATGTTAACTTTCATATTTTGGTTTAATAATGTCTATCCATTAATATGACAGGTAAATATTCAGGCACAACAGTAGTGGTTACACTTGGCTAAGGCCCAAGTCTAGTTGCTCAACTCTGACTCAAAATGATGTCACCCACTACGACTCTCCAAGCTACACTGCCTCCCCCTCCCTTTCTCAGACCACACAGTGAGGGAGTGGGTCTCAACATCCATCTATGTCTGCCTTCCAACCCGTCCAACCCTCCATTGTGCTCAACACAGCCAACACACCCAACTATCCACAATTCTACAAAACAAGTATGGAGGATATTCTACCAAACACTCCTTGCTAATCTCCCCAATAGGCCGCCGTGAAATTGACATTTGAGAGTAATTGTGCACCAACAACTATCCAATTCTGCAAACTGCATTTCGGATCGGAGGGGCATAATACAGCTGGAATGTGTTCATTCGTTCCTGTGGGCCACAGCTGATCGGTGTGGCTTGGACGCCGCTGCCTAAAGGCTAAAGGAGGCAGATAACCGGCTGTCCCGGCCAGCAGAGAGATAGAGAGGAGCAGGCTCATCTGAATGTCTTATCTGGGATGGACAGAGCTGGAACAGCACCCTGCGACCATGACTGTCCCCACACCTAGTGACCTCTCCTCTCCTCTTGTCCCATAAATAACCAATTACCCAGCCAAACATCTGTCAGGGGCTATGATCAAATCATTTAGCTGGAGTGATGGGGCCTTATTACAGGTCAATGTCACTCTGTTCAGCATGGTGGTTAGAGGTTAGGGTTACGGTTAGGCATGATGGTTAGGGGTTAGGGTTACGGTTAGGCATGGGGGTTAGGGGTTAGGGTTACGGTTAGGCATGATGGTTAGGGGTTAGGGTTACGGTTAGGCATGGTGGTTAGGGGTTAGGGTTACGGTTAGGCATGGTGGTTAGGGGTTAGGGTTACGGTTAGGGATGGTGGTTAGGGGTTAGGGTTACGGTTAGGCATGGTGGTTAGGGGTTAGGGTTACGGTTAGGCATGGGGGTTAGGGGTTAGGGTTACGGTTAGGCATGGTGGTTAGGGGTTAGGGTTACGGTTTAGGCAATGGTGGTTTAGGGGTTAGGGGTTACGGTTAGGCATGGTGGTTAGGGGTTAGGGATATATACGGTTAGGCATGGTGGTTAGAGGTTGAGGATTAGGGTTTAGGCATGGTGGTGTTAGGGTTAGGGGTTACGGTAGGCATGGGTTAGGGGTTATGGGTTAGGCGTTAGGATGACGTGGTTAGGTGTTTAAGGTTAGGATGGGTTAAGGGTAGGTTACGGTTAGGCATGGTGGTTAGGGGTTTATGGGGTAGTTAGCAGGTTAGGGTAGGTTAGGTAGGCAGGTGGTTCGGGTAGTAGGCCTGGTGGATTAGGGGTTAGGGTTACGGTTAGGCAGTAGTGGTGGTTAAGGGTTACGGTTAGGTTGTAGTGTTACGGTGTAGTTACGGTTAGGATGATAGTTAGGGGTTGAGGTTTACGATGTAGCATAGGTGGTTTAGGCGGTTAGGGTTAGCGTAGGCATAATGGTTAGGGTTAGGGTAAGGTTACGGTTAAGGCATAGGTGGTTAGAGAGGTTAAGGGTTGGTTAGGGTTCATGTGGTTAGGGGTTAGGGTTTACGGTTAGGCGGTGGTTAGAGGTTAGGGTTACGGTTAGGAAATGGTGGTTAGGGGTTAGTTACGGTTATGGATAGGATTGAGATTAGGGGTTAGGGTTAAGGTTAGGCATGGTGGTTAGGGTTTAGGGTTAACGGTTAGGCATGAAGAGGTTAGGGGTTAGGGTAGGTTAGGAATGGTTAGGGGTTAGGGTTGCGGTTGAGGCATGGTGGTTAGGGGTTAGGGTTACGGTTAGGGCATGGGGTTAGGGGTTAGGGGGTTAGGGTTAGGTTAGGAGTGTTAGGGGTTAGGGAGGTAGGGTTAGCGGTTTAGCATGATGGTTGTGGTGGTTAGGTGTTAGGTTAGGCATGGTTAGGTTAGTGCAGATGGTAGGGGTTGGGTACGGTTAGGCATGGTGGTTAAGGAGTTAGGAGTTACGGTTAGGATGTGTGGGTTAGGGTTAGGGTTAGTTAGGCGATGGTGGGTAGGGGTTGAGGGTTACGTGTCAGGCATGATGGTGTGGGTTAGGGGTTACAGGTTAGGATGGGGGTTAGGGGTTAGGGTTAGGTTTAGGAAGGGTATTGGGTACGGTTAGATGGGGTTAAGGGTTGGTTACGGTTACATGGGGGTTAGGGGTTTAGGGTTAGGGTTACGGTACATGTTAGGGGTTAGGTTAGGTTACGGTTAGCATGATGGTTGCGGTTAGGGTTAGTAGGCATGGTGGTTAGAGTTAGGTTAGGTTAGGCATGGTGGTTGAGGGGTTACGGTGTTGAGGGTTTAGGGCAGGTATAGGAGGCGGTTAGGGGTTAGGGTTAGAGGTTACGGTTGCTGAATGTTAAGGCTTAGGGTAGGCGGCATGGTTAGGGGTTAGGGTTACGGTTATAGGGCATGGTACGGTTAGCAGGGGGTTAGGGTTACGAGTTAGGGAGGATGGTGGTTAGGGGTTAGGGTAACGGTTTAGGAGTGGTTAGGGTAGGTTCGGAGGTGTTTAGGGTTTTTTACGGTTAGGCATGGGTTAGGTGAGGGTTAGGGTTATCGTACAGAGTATTATTAGAGGTTAATGGGGGGTAGGCGTTAGGAATGGTGAGGGTAGGTTGTTAGGAGTGTGGGAGGTCGGTTAGCGGGGGTTTAGGGGGTCACGTTGGATGGTGGTAGGGTAGGGTTAGTTGGCATGGTGTAGGTTAGTGCGTTAGTCTGATTGTTACGGGGTTAGGGTTCGTTAGGAATGGTGTTAGGGGTTATGGTTACGGTATGCATGGGGGTTAGGGGTTAGGGTGCGGTTAGGCATGATGGTTAAGGGTTGGTAGTGGTGGTGGTAGGTTAGGCTTAACTAGCATGGGGTGGGGTTTAGGAGTTTAGGTCGCGTTAGGCCAATGGTAGGTTAGGGGTTAGGGTAACGGTTAGGTATGGTGGTTAGGGTTATACGGGTTAGATTGTGTTAAAGGGTTCGGAGATGGGGTTTAGGGGTTGGGTTAGGGTTCGGTTCGGGCATGGTGGTTAGGGGTTAGGGTTACGGTTAGGGCATGGTGTTAGGGGGTTAGGTTACGGTTAGGCATGGATGGTTAGGTGTTAGGGTTACTAGGTTAGGCATTGGGATTAGGGGTTAGGGTTACGTTAGGCAATGGTGGTCAACTCAACTGAGGACAGTGCTTCAACTTTTTTAGGTTTTTATTTAACCTCTATTTAAAAGGGATGACATTGAGACGCTAGGTTTCTTTTAAAATGCGCCCTGTATATCAACATAAAATAACAACATATATATCATTTTTAAATATACAGTTGAAGTCGGAAGTTTTACATACACCTTAGCACAAATACATTTAAACTCAGTTTTCACAATTCTGACGATTTAATCAGAGTAAAAATTCCTTGTCTAGGTCAGTTAGGATCACCACTTTATTTTAAATTGTGAAATGTCAGAATATAGTAGAAGGAATGATTTATTTCAGATTATTTCTTTCATCACATTCCCAGTGGATCAGAAGTTTACACACACTCAATTAGTATTTGGTGACATTGCCTTTAAATTGTTTAACTGTGGTCAAACGTTTCAGTAGCCTTCCAAGCTTCCCATAAACAGTTGGTTGAGATTTTTTGGCCCTTCCTCCTGACGAGCTGGTGTAACCGAGTACTAGGTTTGTAGGCCTCCTTGGCTCACACATGGTTTTCTCAGTTTCCTGCAACAAATGTTTTCTGTAGGATTGAGGTAGGGCTTTGTGATGGCATTCACAATACCTTGACTTTGTTGTCCTTAAGCCATTTTGCCACAACTTTGGAGTATGCTTGGGGTCATTGTTCATTGGAAGACCATTTTGCGACCAAGCCCCGTTGCGAACAGTGCAGTTGTAAAACGTAGTCTGGCTTTTTTATGGCGGTTTTGGAGCAGTGGCTTCTTCCTTGCTGAGCGGCCTTTCAGGTTATGTCGTTATAGGACTCGTTTTACTGTGGATATAGATACTTTTTGTACCTGTTTCTCCCAGCATATTCACAAGGTCCTTTGCTGTTGTTTCTGGGATAGAACGCACCAAAGTACGTTCATCTCTAGGAGACAGAACACGTCTCCTTCCTGAGCGGTATGACGGCTGCGTGGTCCCATGGTGTTGTTATACTCGCGTGCTACTGTTTGTACAGATGAACGTGGTACCTTCAGGCGTTTTGGAAATTGCTCCCAAGGATGAACCAGACTTGTGGAGGTCCTAATATTTTTCTGAGGTCTTGGCTGATTTCTTTTGATTTTCCCATGATGTCAAGCAAAGAGGCAGTGAGTTTGAAGGTAGTCCTTGAAATACATCCACAGGTACACCTTCAATTGACTCAAATTATGTCAATTAGACTATCAGAAGCTTCTAAAGCCATGACATCATTTTCTGGCTGTTTAAAGCACAGTCAACTTAGTGTATGTAAACTTCTGACCCACTGGAATTGTGATACAGTGTGAATTATAAGTGAAATAATCTGTCTGTAGACAATGCACAAAGTAGATGTCCTAACTGACTTGTTACTTTTATCTCATAATTTTTATCTGTATTTTTCGGCGCACGTGACAAATAAACTTTGATTTGATTGTATTTGACTTGCCAAATCTATAGTTTGTTAACAAGAATTTGTGGAGTGGTTGAAAAACGAGTTTTAATGACTCCAACCTAAGTGTATGTAAACTTTGACTTCAACTTGTATATATACAGTAACAATCAAAAGTTTGACAACACCCTACTCATTCAAGGATTTTCTTTATTTTTACTATTTTCTACTTTGTAGAATAATAGTGAAGACATCAAAACTATGAAATAGCACATATGGAATCATGTAGTAACCAAAAAGTGTTAAACAAATCAAAATATATTTTATATTGAGATTATTCAGAGTATCCACCCTTTGCCTCCACAAAGCTTTGCACATCTTGGCATTCTCTAACCAGCTTACCTGGAATGCTTTTCCAACAGTCTTGAAGGAGTTCCCACATATGCTGAGCACTTGTTGGGTGCTTTTCCTTCACTCTGAGGTCCAACTCATCCCAAATCATCTCAATTGAGTTGAGGTCGGGGGATTGTGGAGGCCAGGTCATCTGATGCAGCACTCCATCCCTCTCCTTCTTGGTAAAATAGCCTTATACAGCCTGGAGGTGTGTTGGGTCATTGTCTTTGAAAAATAATTATGTCCCACTAAGCGCAAATCAGATGGTATGGCGTATCGCTGCAGAATGCTATTGGAGAACCATCTAATGAGTGAACATGATGTTCATCTGAAACAAAATTGCAAAAAGTTTAAAAACAAATGTATTTGGTTTTACTGGTATTAAGCACACATTTTAAATCAGCAAGGGATTCCTGCATAGCTATAAAATCTGACTGTAGATTTGATACACCAGATCAACAGTCTGGGCAATTGCATACATAATAATATCATCCGCATATAGAGAAGTCGAACATTTTTAACAGATTGACCAATGGTGTTAATATAATAGTGAAGGAACAGGTCCCAAAATCGACCCTGTGGTACACCTTGATGTACTTCAAGAAACTCCATCTATCACGATGGCCTGAATTCTATCACTAGAGTTAATCATGAAACCGTGAACAGGCGTCAGAGCTCAGGCCTATCGAGGGCAACTTATTCAATAAAATAGCATGATCAACAGTATCAAAATCTTTTGACAGGTCCACAACAAGCAGCACATTTCATTTTAGTGTTTAAAGCAATTGACAAGATCATTAAAAACTGAAGTGGTTGCTGGCCTAACCCTGATTAATTTGCATTCAAAATACATTCCTCAGATAAAAAAGAGCAAAGTTGTACATTTACCAAGGTTTCAAGAATCTTAGCTAGACAAGGAAGCCTTGAAATGGGGTGAGGATTCGGCTTGTTTTTCTACTTCTTCTATTCACTCTTCCTATCCTACACATACGAGAATTGTCAAAACCTTTTTTTTCTTTGTTTTGGTTACAAATTCTGTTAAGGAAGGTTAAGCCCAATTACCACGTATCCTTTGGAAAGGCTTACCTCCTTAGTAAACAGGCTCTTTTGTGGTAGGATGAAGTATTTAAAGGACTGGGTGGCAACTTGTAAATATCGTTAACCTGGCTTTATCCTGAGAGGACTCCTGCATATCTTGATTAACAATTGGGTAACATTAGTTTTTCTCAACAGATAATATATACAGTGGGGGAGAAACAAGTATTTGATACACTCGATGTTGCGGTTTTCCTACTTACAAAGCAATGTAAGGGTTCTGTAATTTTATCATAGGTACACTTCACTGGTGAGAGACGGAATCTAAAAACAAAATCCAGAGAGAATCACATTGTAGGAATTTTAAGTAATTAATTAGATGGTGCAACAGGTCGCACCGTAGGAGGTTAAAAGTCCAGTGCTTTTCAATAAGCCGTAATTCAGATTTTTTACGGCTCCCTGCGTCCTAGAGAGTTGAACAGCAGGTCTGGGAACACAGTAGCACATCCGGTGAAACAGGTCGGGTTCCAATACCGCAGCAGAACAGTTGAAAACTGGGCAAGCAGCACGGACCCAGGTGGAGTTGGGGACAGCAAGGAGTCATCAGGTAGTCCTGAGGCATGGTCCAAAGGAGAGGAGAGAATTCACCCAGGACAAGCAACGAGAAATACTCCGAGATTAATACAGACTGGAGGAAGATCTCGTCCGGTATAATTGTGTTATTATTGAAAGAGAAGAGATTTATATACAATTTCTACCCATTACAGATCAAATCAATAAACAAATTCTTGTCTGCAAAGGGGTATTTGATGTGGGGATCTAAAAGTGTGATGGACAACACCAGAGTTGAGGGCTGCCTATAATGGGAAGGGAAGTTTCCGCCTTTCATACAAGCTTGTGTCGGCCTCTCCCCAAAACAACTTCAGTACGTTGGGATATCAGGACTTGGGTGCAATCTCTGACCGCAGTACATGTGGGATCACATATGGAAAACACAAACCATGATATCCGAATGTGTAAGGTATCAAATTAAATGTTTTTGCATATTAACACCTCACAGGTTGATAAAAAATGTATCAACTCCTTTCAGATTTGGGTTGGTTATGGCTGCGGTGGGGTTTTGTAACTAAGCATCTGTTATGGAATGTCACTGCTAAACATTTTGGACCGAGGTAGATATGTTGTCTGGAAATTTTGAATGCATGCATCCCAGCATTGTCCTGTGTGGCCTGTAGGATATGGTGGAAATATATCAGACCTAGAAAGACGCGAAACGCATACAATGTGCATTGGGTACTTCCCAATGGCCAAGTCAATACAACATACTTCAGGAAATTGGAATAAGTGTAAACCACAAGTGCTTCAGCATGAAGAACATTTGGTTAAGGAAAGTTCATGGATTTATTTGACCTACGGAACAAGCAGCGGTCGGCCCGTCCAGGACTATTAGACGAATGGTCTCGGGGAACATTTATAGAAATATATGTAAATCAAAAAGCCATAGCTAAGTAACTTATTTTGTACGTGAATGGCGTTGAGGCTTTAACAACCAGTCCAGCCGACGCTTGGCATTAGTGCATGGTTGAATCTAGGCTTGTCGTACAGGCCATCAGTTGTCTCCCGACCCTCCCTGTCTCAGCCTCCAGTATTTATTCTGCAAATTTGTGTTGGGGGGCTAGGGCAGTCTGTTATATCTGGAGTATTCTCCTGTCTTGTCTGTGGAAATTCTCCCCTCTCCCTTGGGACCATGCCTCAGGGACCTAACCTGATGACTGCCTTGCTGTCCCAGTCCCCACCTGGTCCGTGCTGCTGCTCCAGTTTCGAACTGTTCCTGTCCTGCGGCTATGGAACCCTGACCTGTTCAACCGGATTGCCTACCGTTGTCCCAGACCTTGTGTTTTCAAACTCTCTAGAGACAGGCAGGACGCGTAAAAGATACATCTGAATGGATCGGCTATGAAAAGCAACTGACCTTTACTCCTGAGTGGCGAACCTGTTTGCACCCTTAAATAATTTATCTTAAAAATCCTACAATGTGATTTTCTGGATTTTTGTTTTAGATTCCGTCTCTCTACATGTTGGGAAGTGTACCTATGATAAAAATTAACAGAGCCTCTACATGCTTTGTAAGTAGGAAAACCTGCAAAATCGCAGTGGTATCCAAAATCTTATTCTCCGCCCACTGTAATATTATGTTGAGGAAAACTATTGCCAGGAGGTTGTCCTCTCCAGGATAAAGCAGAGTAACGTAATTTACAAGTTGCAGCAGTCTTTAATACTTCAACTACACAAAGAAGCTGTTTACCCCTCAAAAGGGAGGTAAGCTTTCAAGAGAGATACGTGGTAATTGGCTTTTAACTTTCATTAACAGATTTGTACAACAAAAACGGTCTGACCAAATTCTGCTACAGCCTAAATGTGTCTAGATAGGGGAGTGATAAGACTTTAAAAGAAAAATCAGAGGAAACAGATTTCCTGCTGGCTTTTAGTGCCCTAAGTTAATGAGCCAGTAACAAATCACTTCCTCTGGGCGGTATGGTAAAGGAGTTACTAGACAGAGTAAAATTACAGTTGATTAGTGCTGAGGTTCCACTCAAGCAATTTTTTACGAAGCTAGACAATCGAACAATATGTTGCTCCAGCATACAGACTGACTTACGACCAACCATATGCGTAGCCCCCTCCCCACCCCCCTCTCATGTACTGACTGTTTCCATTCAGTGCTCAGCTGTTGCACTGCTTGGAAATCACATTCTTTGTTGAGAGTCAATCAATCAAAATTGTAGCCGATCTAGTCTGAATCTTGTTACTTAATCCAGATGAGTAGCATGCACATACCATTTTCTCCTTGGTGAGGCCGATATCTTGACCACTTTCTAACAAACCGCATGGGTCACCCAAACAAGCCTGAGCACTTTTCTGAGTTTCCGTTCTTGACATGAGAAGATTGAAGAGGAGCTTAGATGTCACAAACCTCCCATAAAACCAGGAAGCATTGAACTTTAACTAAAAATATCACGAAGCTGAGGGGAGGCAGCCAATCATGAGTTGATGCGTGGGTGGAACATCAACTCTCTGGGCTCTGATTTTGGCCTGGTCCTGAGTAGCAGCGAGAAAAGAGAACCAGAGCCAATAAATCATAGAAGCTGATGTCGGAAGAGCCACTCACACCCCCGATGCGCCAAGGGGTTTCCTGGAGAAGCCCAGGAGCAGAGCGCTGAGAAGAGCCCTCATCAATCTCTATTCCCAGACGGGTTTCTAAAATTTTTGGAATCTTCAATTTAATGTTTTGTTAAATATGCTTTATTGAGCTTGCCTGTCTGTCAACGGGCAAATTAAGAGTAGTGCCCAAAACTGCACACACCCGCCAATCTGGCACTGTCGCAAGGCCAGGCATGCGCAATCCAAAAAGTATTTGAGAAATTATTTCAACTAGTATGGAACACGTCGCCCATTCAATCCACGTTCCCCCAAGGAAGCGCAAGCAGGCCAGTTGAAGTTCCACCCTCATGCCTGAGCCTTGAAGTTGTCTTGCCTCATGAGACATTACATCTTAGTGAATGTGATTATTGAATGGTACTCACTTGGTGGTGAGGTTGCTTGTATTGTGCTGCCTGTTTGAGGCATGGGCTAAAATGAATAGCTAAGCACAGGCTTCAGCAAGTGAAGTTAAAAACATATGATTGTACCTGCAGTGCTTAAGTGTAACTTGTGTGTTTCTAAGCAAGTGAGTAAACTGCAACTGTTAAGGGAAGGAAGCTGAGGCGAACAATAAGCACAGCGAAACCCGACTTGAGACTGAGGAAGCTGGGGCAAATTTAGTTAACACAGTCAAACGCATGCTGAATGTTGCATACATCAAGTATATGGTATGTTTCAAGATCAATTGAGAATATAATTAAATGATATAGACTCAGCTATGGCTAAACCCAGTTTAACACTTGCTGAGGAGAACTAGCATAGATCTCATTGTGGTCGAAGCGGTTCCCAGGTTCAGGATGAAGGAGTCCTTCGTTGAGGTTCTAGCAGGACCATGTCCCGCACCTATCATGTTATGGTCCAAGAAGTGAGGTCTTCACCTCATCTTGAATCAGAATCCCCTGTAAAGCAGAATAACAATGGAATACATTAGAACACAAGGAGTGATTTGAAAACAAGAGAACGGGGGATGGAACTCGGGGATATTTTCGGGTGAAAGTAATGTTTGACTATAGATTACATTACGCGAGTCATTTGTCACACTGCACAATCTAGAACTTCCAGGTCTGAAACGGTTCTGGTACCCTAGAAGATCAGGCACCATCCTTGTTCAGGTGATACAATCTGAATCTGGAGAGGTGATTGCATATGAGTGGGCTTGATTGGCAGTCCACCATAACTATAGTAGTCCATAAATCCAATTTGTCAATTCCCGTGTCTGTCTGGAGATTTGTGTCAAGACAAGTCAGTGGCATCCCCCAGCCCCCAGCGACCCCCCATCCATAATCCCGTCCAGACCAATAGCAATGCTCCGCTGATCCAATCGCTGTTTCCTCATCATTACTTGGTCTCAATCCAGGTGCCAGTCATGCGTATTTGCTTCAAACTAGGAATGACGATTTGAACAGGTCATGTAGAAATTGGTTTGTTACTATTAGCACCGTGGTCCTTGGATATTCGTCCATGACATTTTGAAAAATGT
The DNA here is from genome assembly GCF_002910315.2 of Salvelinus sp. IW2-2015. Classification (NCBI taxonomy): domain Eukaryota; kingdom Metazoa; phylum Chordata; class Actinopteri; order Salmoniformes; family Salmonidae; genus Salvelinus; species Salvelinus sp. IW2-2015. Next base: position 5,458,918 of record NC_036848.1, read on the forward strand.
GAATGATCTAGGTTTTGTTAAACACTGATCGAATGTAATATATCATAGAAGAGTGTACTTGTTGTTAAACCGGCAACTGTTTTAGTGCAATTTGTGTTTTTTAATTATGAAGTAATTTTGTTACGGTAATGTGTATTTTATAGTTTTGTTTTAATGTTGTGTTAGTGTATGTATTAGTTTGTTTTTGTCTGAAAACGTGTTCCCCTGCTGACTATTGGACCAGGTCTCTGTTGGAAAAGAGATATTATCTCAATAGCAAAACCTGTATAAATAAGGAAGATTAAAAATAGAAAAACATTTTGATTATACAATGTCTGTTAGACTGCACTATATACTGAAAGAATGCATACAGACTACTAGGACTATTTTCCCAGCTTGATGGCACCAACTCTGTGCTGTAACAGTATGATGCAGGTGAAAAACAAAAACGTTCCCAAAAACACTGAACAGTCCAGCCATGTCTGCACTGACAGTCATCACACTATGCCAATATACAGCCACCTTAGAAGAAATACAGACCCAACCAAAAAGCCCATTTTTTACGTAGTGCTTTGTTGTTGCTGATCTAAAGAGCTGGGTGTAGAAGGGAGCATACCTGAACATAGACGATGAGCACCAATTGCTTCCCCAACCATCTGTTACACGAGAAGGTGTTTGGGGTACAGCAAAGCCCTGTATCAGGCTGAATTCCTAGGGCTCTCTTATCTCCTCCTTAATAGCATAGGATAGTGTCCAGCAGGAGATGGAAAAATAAGGCGAAACCTGCAACATCAAAGCAGTGCTTTGTTCCAGTTTCTGGTTGGGTTCTCTCCCCTTTTTCATAAATGATTACCGCATCGGTTTTCGCTGTTAGCAGGCTGGGACAGAAGGTACGTGGGTTCAGATCGGCCGGTTGTGTCTCGAGGTCATTGAAACTGTATGACTGGGTCGGGTCTTTAATGTTCAATTCTGAACAGGGAGCTCAGTGCACCCCAAAATGGCAACCATATTCCTATAGTGCACTATTTTGACAGAGCCCTCTGGTCAAACGAACTAGTGGGCACTATTATAAGCAGTCCTCAACTGGTGCTTCAC
>NC_036848.1:5460016-5475821 GCF_002910315.2 Salvelinus sp. IW2-2015
AAGAGAAGCATGGTGCTAGAGCTTAGTTAACGTAGGCGCCTCGTTCATTCTAGGAGCATGTGTGCTCGACTTCAAACTGAAGGACAGTGCTTCAACTTTTTAGTGTTTTTATTTAACCTCTATTTAAAAGGGATGACATTGAGACCTAGGTTTCTTTTTAAAATCGCCCTGTATACAACATAAATAAACAACATTATACATTTTTTAATATACAGTTGAAGTCGCGAAGTTTACATAACCCTTACCAAATACATTTAAACTCAGTTTTCACAATTCTGACACGTTTAATCAGAGTAAACATTCCCTGTCTTAGGTCAGTTAGGATCACCACTTATTTTAAAATGTGAAATGTCAGAATAATAGTAAGAGAATGTTTATTTCAGATTTTATTTCTTTCATCACATTCCCAGTGGATCAGAAGTTACACACACTCAATAGTATTTGGTGCATGCCTTTAAATTGTTTAACTTGGGTCAACGTTTCAGGTAGCCTTCCACAAGCTTCCCATAAACAGTTGTTGTGAGATTGCCCGAATTTTGCCCTTCCTCCTGACAAGACTGGTGTAACCGAGTCAGGTTTGTAGGCCTCCTTGCTCACACAAATGCTTTTTCAGTTCTGCCAACAAATTTCTGTAGGATTAGGTCAGGGCTTTGTGATGCCACTCAATACCTTGACTTTGTTTTCCTTAAGCCATTTTGCCACAACTTTGGAAGTATGCTTGGGCATTGTTCATTTGGAAGACCATTCGACCAAGCCCCGTTGCGAACAGTGCAGTTGTAAAACGTAGTCTGGCTTTTTTATGGCGGTTTTGGAGCAGTCTTCTCCTTGCTGACGGCCTTTCAGGTTATGTCGTTATAGAGACTCGTTTTACTGTGGATATAGATACTTTTGTACCTGTTCTCCAGCATATTCACAAGGTCCTTTGCTGTTGTTCTGGGATAGAACGCACCAAAGTACGTCATCTCTAGAGACAGAACACGTCTCCTTCCGTGCGGTATGACGGCTGCGTGGTCCCAGGTGTTTATACTCGCGCTACTGTTTGTACAGAATGAACGTGGTACCTTCAAGCGTTGGAAATTGCTCCCAAGGATGAACCAGACTTGTGGAGGTCTTACAATATTTTTCTGAGGCTTGGCTGATTTCTTTTGATTTTCCCATGATGTCAAGCAAAGAGCAGTGATTTGAAGTAGTCCTTGAAATACACCACAGGTACACCTTCAATTGACTCAAATTATGTCAATTAGACTATCAGAAGCTTCTAAAGCCATTACATCATTTTCTGGCGTTTAAAGCACAGTCAACTTAGTGTATGTAAACTTCTGACCCACTGGAATTGTGTACAGTGGTTATAAGTGAAATAATCTGTCTGTAGACAATGCACAAAGTAGATGTCCTAACTGACTTGTTACTTTTATTCTAATTTTTATCTGTATTTTTCGGCGCACGTGACAAATAAACTTTGATTTGATTGTATTTGACTGTCCAAATCTATAGTTTGTTAACAAAAATTTGTGGGATGGTTGAAAAACGAGTTTTAATGACTCCAACCTAGGTATGTAAACTTTGACTTCAACTGTTATATATACAGTAACAATCAAAAGTTTGACACACCTACTCATTCAAGGTGATTTTCTTATTTTACTATTCTCTCTTGTAGAATAAAGTGAAGACATCAAAACTATGAAATACACATATGGAATCATGTAGTAACCAAAAAGTGTTAAACAAATCAAAATATATTTATATTGAGATTATTCAGAGTATCCACCCTTTGCCTCCACAAAGCTTTGCACACTCTTGGCATTCTCTCAACCAGCCACGGATTGCTTTCTCCAACAGTCTTGAAGGGAGTTCCCACATATGCTGAGCACTTGTTGGGTGCTTTTTCCTCACTCTGAGGTCCAACCTCATCCCAAATCATCTCAATTGAGTTGAGGTCGGGGATTGTGGAGGGCAGGTCATCTGATGCAGCACTCCATCCCTCTCCTTTGGTAAAATAGCCTTATACAGCCTGGAGTGGGTCATTGTCCTGTTTGAAAAATAATTATGTCCCACTAAGCGCAAATCAGATGGTATGCGTATCGCTGCAGAATGCTATTGGAGAACCATCTAATGAGTGAACATGATGTTCATCTGAAACAAAATTGCAAAAAGTTTAAAAACAACATGTATTTGGTTTTACTGGTATTAAGCACACATTTTAAATCAGCAAGGGATTCCTGCATAGCTATAAAATCTGACTGTAGATTTGATACAGCCAGATCAACAGTCTGGGCAATTGCATACATAATAATATCATCKGCATATAGATGAAGTCGAACATTTTTAACAGATTGACCAATGGTGTTAATATAATAGTGAAGAGAACAGGTCCCAAAATCGACCCCTGTGGTACACCTTGATGTACTTCAAGAAACTCCATCTATCACGATGGCCTGAATTCTATCACTAAGTTAATCATGAAACCGTGAACAGGCGTCAGAGCTCAGGCCTATCGAGAGCAACTTATTCAATAAAATAGCATGATCAACAGTATGAAAATCTTTTGACAGGTCCACAAACAAGCAGCACATTTCATTTTAGTGTTTAAAGCAATTGACAAGATCATTATTAACAACTGAAGTGGTTGCTGGCCTAACCCTGATTAATTTGCATTCAAAATACATTCCTCAGATAAAAAAGAGCAAAGTTGTACATTTACCAAGGTTTCAAGAATCTTAGCTAGACAAGGAAGCCTTGAAATGGGGTGATAATGAAGATCACTACTATCTCCGTCCTTATGGAGTGGCAGAACAAGAGCTGATTTCCATACTTTTGGAATATTTCCTGATAACAACGTTAAATAAAAAATGTGGATTATTGAGCCAACAATGATAGGCACTGTACACTTAAGCAGACCGGGATCCAATTGGTCAGCATCTGTGTATATCTTTTTTTTTTTTTTTGCTAGCAAAACATCCAGGACTTCTTTTTCTGTAAATAGATTATAAGAAAATCTTTGACTATTTCTCTGATTATTCAGTAAGTTTCCACTATCAGCATCCAATCGAACATCATTGTGAATAGGCTTAGAAGTTCTTTCAAGGAAATAGCCCGCTGAAATAAAATGGGGATTAAATGAATCAATGATGCCATTTTTTTGTACACATTATAACCCTCAATTTTAATATCAGAGTCCAGAATGTCGAGAATTCATCTGCAAAGTACAGATCTTGATTCAATCCAGTTGAGGAAGTAAGCTCCTATTGTTCAGCTGCATCAACCCAAGTCCTTTACATTGTTTTAATGTCACATGTAGTCTCCAACTCAAACAGGCTACGTTCAATCGGCGGTTGCAGACTGTTTGATATACAGTGCATTTGGAAAGTATTCAGACCCCTTGACTTTTTCCACATTTTATTACGTTACAGCTTTACTCTAAAATGGATTAAACCGTTTTTTCCCGCGTCAATCTACACACAATACACCATAATGACAAAGCAAAAACAGGTTTTAGAAATGTTAGCAAATGTATTACAAATAAAAAACTGAAATATCACATTTAGGTAAGCATTAAGACCCTTTACTCAGTACTTTGTTGAAGCACCTTTGGCAGGGATTACAGCCTCAAGACTCCTTGGGTATGACACTACAAGCTTGGCACATTTGTATTTGAGGAGTTTCTCTCATTCTTCTCTGCAGATCCTCTCAAGGTCTGTCAGGTTGGATGGGGACGCTGCACAGCTATTTTCAGGTCTCTCCAAAGGTGTTAGATCGGGTTCAAGTCCAGGCTCTGGCTCTGGAGCTCTGTCAGAGTGACCATCGGGTTCTTGGTCACCTCCCTGACCAAGGCCCTTCTCCCCCGTTTACTCAGTTTGGCCCAGGTGGCCAGCTCTAAGAAGAGTCTTGGTGGTTCCAAACTTCTTCCATTTAAGAATGATGGAGGCCACTGTGTTCTTGGGGACCTTCAATGCTGCAGAAATATTTTGGTACCCTTCCCCAGATCTGCGCCTCGACACAATCCTGTCTCGGAGATCTACGGACAATTCCTTTAACCTCATGGCTTGGTTTTTGCTTTGACATGCACTGTCAACTGTAGGACCTTATGTAGACAGGTGTGAGACTTTCCAAATCATGTCCAATCAATTGACTTTACCACAGATGGACTACAATCAAGTTGTGGAAATATCTTAAGGATGATCAAAGGGTCTGAATACTTATAAGGTATTTCTGTTTTTTATTTTATATACATTTGCAAAAATGTATAAAAACCTGTTTTCACTTTGTCATTGTGGGGTATTGTGTGTAGACTGATGAGGAAATAATTAAATTTAATACATTTTAGAATAAGGCTGTAACGTAACAAAATATGGAAAAAGGGAAGGGGTCTGAATACTTTATCAATGCACTGTATATTACTCAATAAGCTAATTTCCACATTGGAAATTTGGCCTGCCAATATTAATCCCGAACTGTGCAAAATAGGTACAGCTCCTACATGGGATGAAACGTTCACCGTAGCCTCTGAAGATGGTAGCTGCCAATCTGGAAAAAGTCAGTTTCGTCTATGGGGGAAACTTTGACAAAATTATGTTGAAATCCACACAAATAGAATAGGTTGATGAGGAATCAACTAAAAGTCAATCAATCCACACAGTGTGATAGTTAGTTAGATTGAATCACACAGTTTGTAGGATCACCACAGTTATAGGCAGGAAGCCAGGTCCCAACAACAGACTAGAACCCAGCCAGCACTAGGACCCACAATAAACACAACCAAGGCACAAAACTCACCAGCATAACAACAGCAAGGAGATAGCGGTGACTTACTCAATGTGATTAAATGCTGGGGCCCATCAAAACAGCAATGCAACGGAGGCCGTGTTACCAGTATGATAGCCAGGAGAGAAGCACCTTGGGGGGATGTGGTTTCCAGTACAGGCCGGTTGAAGCCAAATAAAATAAAATAAAATTTTATTAGTCACATGCGCCGAATACACAGGTGTAGACCTTACAGTGAAATGCTTACTTACGAGCCCCTAACCAACAATGCAGTTTAAAAAAAATACAGATAAGAATAAGAGATAAAAGTAACAAGTAATTAAAGAGCAGCAGTGAAATAACAATAGGGAGACTATATACAGGGGGGTACCGATACAGAGTCAATGTGCAGGGACACCGGTTATTTGTGGTAGTATGTACATGTAGGTAGAGTTATTAAAGTGACTATGCATAGATGACAACAGAGAGTAGCAGTGGTGTAAAGAGGAGGTGAGAGGGGGTGCACTGCAAATAGTCTGGGTAGCCATTTTACTAGATGTTCAGGAGTGTTATGGCTTGGGAGTAGAAGCTGTTTAGAAGCCTCTTGAACCTAGACCTGGCACTCCGATACCGCTTGCCGTGCGGTAGCAGAGAGAACAATCTATGACTAGGTTTGCTGGAGTCTTTGACAATTTTTAGGGCCTTCCTCTGACACCGCCTGGTATAGAGGTCCTGGATGGTAGGAAGCTTGGCCCCAGTGATGTACTGGGTCGTTCACACTACCCTCTGTAGTGCCTTGTGGTTGGAAGCCGAGCAGTTGCCATACCAGGCAGTGATGCAACCAGTCAGGATGCTCTCAATGGTGCAGCTGTAGAACCTTTTGAGGATCTGAGGACCCATGCTAAATCTTTTCAGTGGAGGGAGCCAGGAGGCCAGGAGGGAGGCATGCGCTACACCAGGCCACGGGAGAGTCAAAAATAGTAAATCCAAGTAGGCTAAACCAGGTGGAGTTAAAGTTTGTCAGTAGTATAACAACAAGGCACAATGTCAAATGGAAGGATGAAAGCAGCAGTAGGCAGGTGTATGTTCTGATAATTCTCCAGGACAGGCCCCAATGCCTTCATTTTGCTGGACCCCAGGAAGAGTAGCTGCAGCAGCAAATGGGGATCCATAATAAATACAAATACAAATGCAGATTAGGATTCCCAGGTATATCCAGGTAGGCTCAAACGTTTCAGCAGACCTGTTTTGTATGTCTCCTTAAAAACTATGCAATGTTTCACTATTGACCAATGTGTTCACAGCCAGATGAAACAAAGCTAAATGTGGCATGATCGGGGATCCTCCCTGTGGTATGATCGGGGATCCTGCCTGTGGTATGATCGGTGATCCTGCCTGTGGTATGATCGGGGATCCTCCCTGTGGTATGATCGGGGATCCTGCCTGTGGTATGATCGGGGATCCTCCCTGTGGTATGATCGGGGATCCTCCCTGTGGAATAATCAGTGATCCTGCCTGTGGTATGATCGGGGATCATGCCTGTGGTATGATCAGGGATTCTGCCTGTGGTATGATCGGTGATCCTGCCTGTGGTATGATCGGGGATCCTGCCTGTGGTATGAACAGGGATCCTGTCTGTGGTATGATCAGTGATTCTGCCTGTGGTATGATCGGGGATCCTGCCTGTGGTATGATCGGGGATCTTGCCTGTAGCATAATCGGGGATCCTACCTGTGGTATAATCGGGGATCCTGCCTGTGGTATGAATGGGGATCCTCCCTGTGGCAAAATCGGGGATCCTGCCTGTGGTATAATCAGAGATCCTCCCTGTGGCATAATCGGGGATCCTGCCTGTGGTATGATCGGGGATCCTGCCTGTGGTATGATCGGGGATCCTGCCTGTGGTATGATCGGTGATCCTGCCTGTGGTATGATCAGTGATCCTGCCTGTGGTATGATCGGGGATCCTGCCTGTGGTACGATCGGGGATCCTGCCTGTGGTATGATCGGGGATCCTGCCTGTGGTATGATCGGGGATCCTGCATAACAGAGAGGCTTTGTTGCTCTAACTTTAACTACATAGAGGATACCAAGACAATCAATTTTCTCTCTAAGATTGCAGGAGAGTCACTCTTGCATCCATGTTGTATATGGTGAGAATTGCATTTCAAGTAAAGCTAGCATGACACCAATTTTTATTGTTAGGAGTGAAATTATTGAAGTTCTAATGGAAAAACCCCAGCCATTAGGTATCCACAGTCTTACCAATTCAGCTAATCTCAAGAGTAAACACTCTCCCAGCCGTGATCTTTGCTGCCATCTAACCTTGGTCCAGGTGATGATCAGATCCTGATTTAATTGAACGTCCATGGCAGAAACCTTGTCTAGTCATAGGGCAAAGGAATCTTGATATACTCCTCAAGAGGCATCATTGACATGAGGTGTCAGTCACTGAGCTAGAATTGGTTTACGGTGTATCGGTTCATCTTCACCTTTTCAGCTCTACAGCTTCTAACAGCTGGACAGTATGTTGACATCCAAGGTCCAAGCTGCAGCAGAACCACAGATATCTGTATTTGTTGATAACCGTTGGATCATTGTTGGGTTAGAAAACCACGAGTGAAGAGTCCAAGCTGCGGTTTGAGAATTCTAGCATCACCTGTCTTCCTTTTATCCTTACTTCTTGTCTTTTTGCCTTTAAATACAAAAGACAAGGGCCTCCAGCCAATCTCTACCTTATTATGGTAATAATTAGGGGCCTGATTTTTATCGTTGTCCCTACAATCACAGTCCGAGGCAATGGCTAAATAAACAGCCAAAGTCCTTTTGTCCCCATGGGCTGTTCTGTGTAATTAAAATCAATAGGTTCCTCTCAGGGCCTCTTTAACCCACTAAGCTAAGTCTCCTCTATTGTTAAATAGCTTCTCCGCTGCTCTCCTGGTGGCTTCCATCTAGGTACTGTAAAAATATATATTTAGTCTGGAATATGGAATAAAAATGCCTGGTGATTCTGCTCATTTGTGGTTCATCTATTCTAACACAAGTGACATGTTAGAAATGATGGTCTCCATGGTTATCTGTAGACCCGATCATCATGTCAACAAGGTCAGTGTGACCTTGGTGGTGGCTGTCCTCCTTGTTGTTGCTAAAAAGTCACAATACTCCATTCTACTGTACTCAGAGCTACTATGGGCAAAGAGGAAAACCGATGGATATCTTCAGTCCAAGTGTATGTTTTGGCTATATCTTGTTATATTCCATCCATCAGCAATGGATCTTCATCCATCTACATCTCCAAAGTATATCGGCAAATGGGCACATTTATCAAATTAAGTCTGTGTTTTATGGCGGCACCAACCTTAGCAGCAGAAGCTTGTTTCTGGCCTGGCAGGCAGATCACTTTGCAGATCCTCCCGTTGCACAGATGACAGCATTGCACCAACACGCACACAGAGATTCTAATAGGTCTGTGCTTGACATAGTCTGTCGTAATGAATCACAGCACTTTTCCCAGCTTTTCAGACTTAATTTTCTGAAGATTGCTTGCCCATTCGAGAGGAGAGAGACCTGATTCTTGCTCCTCTCCTGGAGCCGCTGGCCGTGATGAGATGTCAGTATTGTTCAGCAGATGCCCTGGCATGGGGGCTTAACTACTAGTGGCTGCTTTTAAGACATTGCCTCGAATTACTTGACTGGCGAAACTAAGCAGCAATTAGACAGCTCGCCCACCAAACGGAAATTAGAAATTTGCTGTTTGGTCTTAAGATAAGGCTGGGTTCTGTTCTCTCCATTGGAAGACTTTCAGGCCTCCCTACCTCTATCAAGACTCAGTCTTCCACTGCCTGCTGTCTCAAACATAATCTCTCTGGGCATTTTCAACAATGAGGCTTTATTGTTTCTGTCCCAGACAATCCCCTTGTAGCTCAGTGACTGTTATTTTAGTGGATTCCTGTTCATGCAGCCATAGCCACGGGAAGTTGTTTGGGGGTGGTGGTGCTGCAATTTTTTTGCGGAAGTAGTTTGGAGGGGGACGCAGAAAAAAAATTCCAGCGCTGAAGACATTTATATTGGTCCACTAATATAGGACTAGTAAAGGCCCAGTGCACTACTTTTGTGAATAATTTTTTACCAAATGTTTTTGAGTGTTTAACAGCATTTGTAACTTGAGTCTGATAATTATCTGTACAAAACAGTTAATGTGATCATACTTGTCGAATATAAAAATACTTGCTTGATATGTTTTCCAATTTCTTGAAATACTTTGCAAATGCAACTTATTTCTATGTGAAAACTGAAATGGTCCATTCATTCCTTTTCCATAGACGCTCCTTTCCAGAGCAACTTGCAGTAGCAAGTACATACATTTTCTTACTGGTCTCCCATGGGAATCAACCCCACAACCCTGGCATTGCTTAGGGGTGGCAGGTAGCCTATTGGTTAGAAAGTTGGGCCAGTAACCAAAAGGTTGCTAGATCAAAACCCAGAGCGAACAAGGTAAAAATCTGTCGTTCTGCCTCTGAACAAGGCACTTAACCCACTCTTCCTAGGCTGTTATTGTAAATAAGAAATTGTTCTTAACAGACTTGCCTAGTTAAAAAGAAATAGCAAGCACCATGCTCTACTAACTGAGCCTCATCACATCACAAACCACTTGATACCTCAATGTACTCAATTACACTGTATTGTGCATTGTTTCTCTTCATGGTGAAAGTCTACAGGTACAAATCTAGATGACCAGCCTATGTGCAATACAGTAATGTACCGTACATTAAGTGGTTTGTTAGGATGGTAAATTAATATTGCACAAAAAGTGGCTGTTTTCCATATTATTTGATCAAGACATTTATTTTATTTTATGTGGATGTTTTGTGTTTTTGCCCATTACTTTGCATCTTTTGATGACAATTAGAATGACAATCGCAGAGAAAGGGACAGGGCAACAACTCTTACAATTCCAACTATTGAATCCTGCAAGATACTGTTCTTAATTATATATCCATATTTTAAATAAGCAGAGATGCTGAAGACATGTTTTGCCCTTGCTACAGACATCTATTTCGGTCCGCTACTACTAATAAAGGCCCAGTGCACTAGTTTTGTGCAAAAACAATTTTTCTCACATTTTATATTATTAGTATTAGTATTTTTTATTAATATTTTTTTCTTCAGATTTTTCAGGGGGTGCTACAGCACCTTCAGCACCCCTACTTCCCACTCCTATGCATGCAGGCTGAGGATCCCTGGATATTCTGAGAAGCCTTGCACTTCGAGAGCCCTTCAGCAATGATGTTTACTGACAGACGTCTTTATGATTTTGGCTGGATAAACAAATTCCCATGGAAACAGAAAGAACTCTTCTCCTTCTCATCATTGCATCTGTTGGCTGGCAGGATTTAGTTCTGTCCAAGCGTCTCTCGACTAATCACTGATTGGCTAAATGAGAAAAGGGTGAAAAGCGAATATGATCTTTTGTCACATCACATCTCTGTCTGTGTCACTCAGAAATCATAGTGGCGTTAGGGAGCTCTGCTGAGGACCTCATTGCACCTTTTCATCAGTATTAATTTAATGAATCATCACTTTCTTACTCTGGAAATATTCAGCAAGAAGCAAATCCCAGATTTGATCAGACCAGCCACATGTCTGTGAGGGTCTTGTAAGTAGTTTGAAGAATGAGGGACAGGTTCAACCTGTCAGAACCAATTAATTCTCCTTCTGATTCGCCTTCAGATGCATGTTAGTCTCAATCTCACTCTAAATGACCACATTTGCAAAAAGTTATCCATCTCAGTTCAATAAACAAGTTCATTAATATTATTGTTTGATTTAGCCAATTTATTTAGTCTCGCTGATTATCTCCTTCCTCTGGATTCCATGTATGTTATACCTTTCCATTCACTCCAATCCAGCCATTATTATGAGTTGTTCTCCCTTCACCAGCCTCCTGTGGTGTCTCCATACTGACTCTCTCGCTCTTTCACACACACACAGACACACAGACACACACACACACTGTGCAGTTCAGGAAAGCATTGTTATACTGTGTGACACTAACAACGGGACTGTGGATGGGTTGCTGCCTGGATGCAGAGCTCCATCCCTGTACAGTGTCTCTCTGACTGTCCCTGTCTCCCCATGACAAGGTACTGCCATTATGTAACTGTGACAGAATTCTTCCAAGGGCAATTTCAGAAAATATTGAAACAATGTAACAAGTGAAATGTCACTATTCACTAATTATGTTTATGCTAATTGTTAATTAGGCTCTTTATGGGGACGATCTTAATTAACAATGGCTGTGAAACTGTGCGCAGGGCAATATGACCATAAATGAGGCCAGTAATTGCCAACCTCCAGTGATTAACATGGATTTATTGGGCTTTTACTGCATTTGCCCATTCTATGATGGATAGAATACATTCTCTCTATAAATATATTCAAATATAGAAGAGCCCCATGGCATAAGATCATTTATCCTGCAATTAAACCATTTTTTTTCTGTCTCCAACTGTTCGACAGCACTTTCAGTTTCAAATAACACCCTAACGCATAATCATCATTCCTTTTACTGTGTGTTCAATTACTGTACTCATCCAATCCTGACTCCAGCACTGTCCATTCTTTTCTTTATATTGGCCAATATTGGTATCATCCATATGTTTTTGATTGCTTCTGTCTTTGGAGAATATGTTTGGCCATAAAGAAGTGAGTTCAGGAGAGTGGATGCATTGTGTTCGGGAGATGTTCAGTGGAAGAAATCAAATATCAATAATCAATCGTCAATCATAAATAATCAATCATAAATAATCAAGAATCAATCATCAATAATCAATCATCAATAAGCAATACCATATCTGTCTTCTAAATTGTTGCTAACACTATTTGCTGTGTTTTTCCTCTGCTCCATATGTTGGTCGCTGAACGTGCTTGGAGCCATGATGTATTATATGGCTTCTGCCCACTGAAAGGATTGCATGGAAGGTTGCATGGAAACCACTGACTATCACAGCGAAGGTATCGATTGTTTTTTTGCTGAGGTGTATTTAGTTGCTCATACACTAGACCAACTCTTAATACTGAACGCTCAATTCATGAGCCAGTACAGATGGATAATTTAACCTTTTGAAAATGTCACACAGAATACATCCGTGACAGACTAACTACCGTTGCCTTGACTGACACTGATATGCAGAACCCAGCGGAGTCAGAATGTTGTATAATTGTTTCAGAGTGGAACATCTTGTATTAATTATCTGTGCTTAAGGACTTGTAATGTTGCTCTTGCCTGATTAAATTTGGCATGAACAAGAGGGCTGATCATTGCATGGGAGATGACAACTCCTCAGCGTCAATGCTTCTGCTCGCATCTGACTCTAAAAATAATAATCCACCCTAACCTCCCTGGCTGCATGTCTTAGTAGTCACAGACGGTATTGGGTTGTTTTGTGGACTGAATATGACATGTCATCAGAGGTACACTATGTAGGTTTTTGTGCACAAAAAGGGGAACAAACCTATAACAAAGCCTACTTGGTACATGTTTTCCCTAAGCAATGTATCCCTCATTGACTTTTCCATATACTTTGGGAACCTTTAAGCAGGGCACGGACGATACCACTATCACCATAGTATTGTTGAAGGGAAACAAAGCACGAAGCGGATTTAACTTCTTTAGAAAAAAAGCCCAAATGTGGGAAACAAACATCATTATGTTGTCTTCAAGAGTCACATTGATTTATTTTCCCAGCTATAGCACACAATATTTTACATAAAGAAGGTTTTAAAGGATCAAAGAATTAGCTCTACTTCCTGTTTTCATTTCTGACATGGAAAAAATATTGCAATACTGGTATAGTCACAGCTGTGTAGCATTATAGCCTCACTGTGTAGGGTTATAGTCTCACTGTGTAGGGTTATAGTCTCACTGTGTAGGGTTACAGTCTCACTGTGTAGGGTTATACGTCTCACTGTGTAGGGTTATAGTCTCACTGTGTAGGGTTATAGTCTCACTGTGTAGCGTATATGTCTCACTGTGTAGGGTTATAGTCTACCTGTGTAGGGTTATAGTCTCACTGTGTAGGGTTATAGTCCTCACTGTGTAGCGTTTATAGTCTCACTGTGTAGGGTTATAGTCTCACTGTGTAGGTTTATAGTCTCACTGTGTAGCGTTTTAGTCTCACTGTGTAGGGTTATAGTCTCTCACAGTTCAGCGTTATAGTCTCATGTGTAGGGTTATGTTCACTGTGTAGCGTTATAGTCTCACGTGTAGCGTTATAGTCTCATCTGTTGTGTAGGGTTATAGTCTCACTGTGTAGCGTTATAGTCTCACTGTGTAGGGTTATAGTCTCACTGTGTAGGGTGCACTGTAATTTCCAGACAGGTATGATGAGAGCAAGGGATACATGATAATCCCCCTCTCCCCCCTCTTACGTTTAGTGTGAACTCTCATCAAGTTGAAGTTACATGGACTCATGCCTTGTTGCTGGCCTTGTCTCAGTTGTACTGCTGTGTCTGCTACCCCCAGACTACAGCTGAATAAGCTCCGAATAGTTCATGATTATTGGATATTACTAAAACAACAATCACTGAAAACCATTTCTCCACTTGAATATTCCAGGACTGCCATAATTGCTCCTTTGTATGTGACGCTATACCAAATAAAAATGTATTGATTGATTAGTCGATCTTCATCCGGCGTGAATTTCACCCCCGAGCTCCACACCGTCTGCCTCTTCTCCATTAAAGTGTGTAAGCGGATTTATACCCAGCACTCTATCTGTTAATTAAGCTCATAGGGCCCTGGGTTCCAATGCATTTAAACTACTCTGCCTCTGGCACGTTACCACAATTTAAAGCCTGATCCACAAGTGCAGCGGAAGATACTATATCCCTGTGAGTAAATCCAGCCATTCTAGTCCCAGACGGGTGGAGGTAGAGGGATAGGGGCTGGCCACCCTGCACCACAGACAAAATAAACTCTCCCTGTCAGGAGCCAGAGAAAGGTGTGTGTGGGGGGGTAATGTTGATCTGTTGTCCAAACAGATGTATTGCATATTGATTGGGCTGCTGGGCAACATAAAAACGAACCTCTCTGACCAGACGAGTCAGGTGGAGGATCTGGAGAGCCCCATTTGAGACGTACTAGAGGGACATTGTTCATGTCCATGTAGGCTCTCAACCTGTCTCCTTTCCCTAATGTGTGTCTAGGGGTGATTCACTGCTTCCTGGAAGTGCATATTTAGATTATTTAAGCATTAAGTAAATGCTCTGTATTTTCTAAACTTTGTATTTTCGTGGCTCTTGTTTTTCCATTTGAATCAAGAAAATTATTGAAAGTTATTTTCAGTAGTAGCTATTCAGCAGTCAGTTCTACTGTTGTAAACTTCATCAGTCCGCCAGTCGTTAGCTATTCAGCAGTCAGTTCTGTTGTAAACTTCATCAGTCGTAGCTATCAGCAGTCAGTTTCTACTGTTTGTAAACTTCATGTCGTAGCTACTCAGCAGTCAGTCTACTTTGTAAACTTCATCAGTAGTAGCTATTCAGCAGTCAGTTCTACTGTTGTAAACTTCATCAGTCGTAGCTACAGCAGTCAGTTCTACTGTTGTAAACTTCATCATCGTAGCTATTCAGCAGTCAGTTCTACTGTTGTAACCTTCATCAGTAGTAGCTACTCAGCAGTCAGTTCTACTGTTGTAAACTTCATCAGTCGTAGCTATTCAGCAGTCAGTTCTACTGTTCTAAACTTCATCAGTAGTAGCTATTCAGCAGTCAGTTCTAATGTTTGTAAACTTCATCAGTAGTAGCTATTCAGCAGTCAGTTCTACTGTTGTAAACTTCTCAGTTAGCTATTCAGCAGTCAGTTCTACTGTTGTAAACTTCATCAGTAGTAGCTATTCAGCAGTCAGTTCTACTGTTGTAAACTCTCAGTAGTAGCTTTCAGCAGTCAGTTCTACTGTTGTAACTTCATCAGTAGTAGCTTTCAGCAGTCAGTTCTACTGTTGTAACTTCATCAGTCGTAGCTATTCAGCAGTCAGTTTACTGTTGTAAACTTCATCAGTCGTAGCTATTCAGCAGTCAGTTCTACTGTTGTAAACTTCATCAGTCGTAGCTATTCAGCAGTCAGTTCTTGTGTAAACGTCATCAGTAGTAGTATTCAGGTCAGTTCTGTGTAAACTTCATCAGTCGTAGCTATTCAGCAGTCAGTTCTGTTGTAAACTTCATCAGTCGTAGCTATTCAGCAGTCAGTTCTATGTTGTAACTTCATCAGTAGTAGCTTTCAGCAGTCAGTTACTGTTGTAAACTTCATCAGTCGTAGCTATTCAGCAGTCAGTTCTGTTGTAAACTTCATCAGTCGTAGCTATTCAGCAGTCAGTTCTACTGTTGTAAACTTCATCAGTAGTAGCTACCCGCAGTCAGTTCTACTTTTGTAAACTTCATCAGTCGTAGCTATTCAGCAGTCAGTTCTACTGTTGTAAACTTCATCAGTAGTAGCTACTCAGCAGTCAGTTCTACTTTTGTAAACTTCATCAGTCGTAGCTATTCAGCAGTCAGTTCTACTGTTGTAAACTTCATCAGTAGTAGCTACCAGCAGTAGTTTACTTTTTTAAACTTCATCAGTCGTAGCTATTCAGCAGTCAGTTCTGTTGTAAATTCATCAGTCGTAGCTACTCAGCAGTCAGTTTCTGTTGTAAACTTCATCAGTATTAGTTATTCAGCAGTCAGTTCTGTTGTAAACTTCATCAGTAGTAGCTTTCAGCAGTCAGTTTACTGTTGTAACTTAATCAGTAGTAGCTATTCAGCAGTCAGTTCTGTTTGTAAACTTCATCAGTAGTAGTTATTCAGCAGTCAGTTCTACTGTTGTAAACTTCTCAGTCGTAGCTTTCAGCAGTCAGTTCTACTGTTTGTAAACTTCATCAGTAGTAGCTATTCAGCAGTCAGTTTACTGTTGTAAACTTCATCAGTAGTAGCTATTCAGCAGTCAGTTCTACTTTTGTAAACTTCATCAGTAGTAGCTATTCAGCAAGTCAGTTTACTGTTGTACTTCATCAGTAAGTAGTTATTTCGG
>NC_036848.1:5478332-5500030 GCF_002910315.2 Salvelinus sp. IW2-2015
TATAGCATATAGCATTATCTACTGTCTGTTAATGCCAAGATTGTTTAGTAGTACATTAAAATATAAAGCAGTGTTTCTATAACATATAGCATTATCTACTGTCTGTTATCCATGATTAGTTATGTACATTAAAATATAAAGCAGTGTTTCAATAGCTATAGCATTATCTACTGTCTGTTAACCATGATTGGTTTAGTAGTACATTAATATATAAAGCAGTGTTTCTATAGCATATAGCATTATCTACTGTCTGTTATCCATGATTAGTTTAGAGGTACATTCATATATAAAGCAGTGTTTCTATAGCATATAGCATTATCTACTGTCTGTTAACCATGATTGGTTTAGTAGTATATTAAATATGAAGCAGTGTTTTCTGATGCTCTCTTTGTTCCTCCTGATATCTTAAAGAGGTTTTAGCCCAGTTCATGGAAACATGTTGTGTATTAGGTATATGTGCATTCTTTCCCTCATTTTACTGGTCTTACTGGTAACTTCCCTTTATTGTTTACTCTCCCTCTTTCTTCCCATACCTCTCTCTCCCCCTCCTTTCTCCCCTTACCTCCTATCCCTCTCTGCTCTCCCTCTCTCCTCTCTAACTGAAGGAGGGAGGTGGTTGTATATTTGTTCCTTCACAGCTCCCCGTCCTTAGATTAGATTTCTCCTTTCTCATTACCAGCCTTAATAGACCCCTCCGATCTCATCCCAGCCTCAGATATTATCTGACCCGTATAATTAATTAATTATAGCCCAAATATTATAGATTATTAAAAATAGCATAACTAATAGTGTAATATCTCAAGCTGTCAAGTTTAATAGTCAACATTGTCTTGGTCGGTCTTATCATTGTGAGACACCCGGTCAGAATATTGATTTCTGGTCATTTTAACTGTCATGTGCCATCGCGATGGGGAATTGTCAGGTTTTTACCACTCAGAGCTCATTTGAAATCGTTAAACTGCTGCCGTCCTGTTCACAGTCGTGGCTGACCCTCCCCCCCAAGCCTCCTCCCCCCCAAGCCCTATCCCTGGAACTACATGTCTCTAGAGAAATTGACCAGAAATCAGACAGTGTTTTGAGTTGCTTTTTTATGCAGTGTTTTTACGATAAGGGACCCAAAGTCCTATTCAATCAAACCCTGAAACCAGGGCTCCAGGATAAAACAATGTTCATCATGCACTGTTTGCACTTGTAGGCGGAACCTTTCTACTGTAACGTATTGTTCTTGAACCAATCAGAATGGTCACTGTATGTCAAAAGTTTTTAGGCTAGCTGCTAGACGCACCAACCCTGGTGACATATTGTGACTATTGTGAGGTGGTGCACTAGTACTTTTCCAACATTTCTACTTTTGTATTTTATTTGAACAGAATTCATTGTGGAGGCCAGGTCATCTGATGCAGCACTCCATCCCTCTCCTTCTTGGTAAAATAGCCCTTACACAGCCGGGAGGTGTGTTGGGTCATTGTCATTTTGAAAAATAAATGATAGTCCCACTAAGCGCAAATCAGATGGTATGGCGTATCGCTGCAAAATGCTATTGGAGAACCATCTAATGAGTGAACATGATGTTCATCTGAAACAAAATTGCAAAAAGTTTAAAAACAACATGTATTTGGTTTTACTTGGTATTAAGCACACATTTTAAATCAGCAAGGGATTCCTGCATAGCTATAAAATCTGACTGTAGATTTGATACAGCCAGATCAACAGTCTGGGCAATTGCATACATAATAATATCATCAGCATATATAGATGAAGTCGAACATTTTTAACAGATTGACCAATGGTGTTAATATAATAGTGAAGAGAACAGGTCCCAAAATCGACCCTGTGGTACACCTTGATGTACTTCAGAAGAAACTCCATCTATCACGATGGCCTGAATTCTATCACTAAGTTAATCATGAAACCGTGAACAGGCGTCAGAGCTCAGGCCTATCGAGAGCAACTTATTCAATAAAATAGCATGATCAACAGTATGAAAATCTTTTGACAGGTCCACAAACAAGCAGCACATTTCATTTTAGTGTTTAAAGCAATTGACAAGATCATTATTAACAACTGAAGTGGTTGCTGGCCTAACCCTGATTAATTTGCATTCAAAATACATTCCTCAGATAAAAAAGAGCAAAGTTGTACATTTACCAAGGTTTCAAGAATCTTAGCTAGACAAGGAAGCCTTGAAATGGGGTGATAATGAAGATCACTACTATCTCCGTCTTATGGAGTGGCAGAACAAGAGCTGATTTCCATACTTTTGGAATATTTCCTGATAACAACGTTAAATAAAAAATTTGGATTATTGAGGCAACAATGATAGGCACTGTACACTTAAGCAGACCGGGATCAATTGGTCAGCATCTGTGGATCTCTTTTTTATCTCTGTTATATTTGAGATTCTTCAAATTGCCACCCTTTGCCTTGATGACAGCTTTGCACACTCTTGGCATTCTCTCAACCAGCTTCACCTGGAATGCTTTTCCAACAGTCTTGAAGGAGTTCCACATATTCTGAGCACTTGTTGGCTGCTTTTCCTTCACTCTGCGGTCCGACTTCTCCCAAACCATCTCAATTTGGTTGAGGTCGGGGATTGTGGAGGCCAGGTCATCTGATGCAGTACTCCATCACTCGCCTTCTTGGTAAAATAGACTTACACAGTCTAGAGGTGTGATTGGTCATTGTCCTGTTGAAAAACAAACTAAGTGCAAAACAGATGGGAGGGCTATATTGCTGCAGAATGCTGTGTGTAGCCATGCTGGTTAAGTGTGCTTTGAATTCTAAATAAATCACTGACAGTGTCACCAGCAAAGCACCCCCACACCATCATACCTCCTCCTCCATGCTTTACGGTGGGAAATACACATGCAAAGATCATCCGTTCTCCAACATCACATCTCACAAAGACACGGGGTTGGAACCAAAAATCTCAAATTTGGACTCCAGACCAAAGGTCAAATTTCCACCGGTCTAATGTCCATTGCTTAGCCCAAGCAAGTCTCTTCTTCTTATTGATGTATCATTGAACTCTGTGAAGCATTTACTTGGCTTGCAATTTCTGAGGCAGGTAACTCTAATGAACTTATCCTCTGCAGCAGTGGTACCTCTGGGTCTTCCATTCCTGTGGCGGTCCTCATGAGAGCCAGTTTCATCATAGGCGTTGATGGTTTTTGCGACTGCACTTGAAGAAACGTCTGTATTGACTGACCTTCATGTCTAAAGTAATGATAGATTGTTGTTTCTCTTTGCTTATTTGAGCTGTTCTCGCCAAAATATGGACTTGGTATTTTACTAAATAGGGCTATCTTCTGAATACCCCCCCCCCCCCCCCACCCCACGTTGTCACAACACAAGCTTGAATGAGTAGGTGTTCTAAAACGTTTGACCGGTAGTCTAGTACCAGTCAAAAGTTTGGGCACACACCTACGCATTTCAACTGTTTTTCTTTATTTTTACTATTTTCTACATTGTAGAATAAGAGTGAAGACATCAAAACTATGAAATAACACATATTGAATCATGTAGTAACCAAAAAAGTGTTCAACAAATCAAAATAGATTTTATATTTGAGATTCTTCAAAGTAGCCACCCTTTGCCTTGATGACAGCTTTGCACACTCTTGGCATTCTCTCAACCAGCTTCATGAGGTAGTCACCTGGAATGCAATTCAATTAACAGGTGTGCCTCGTTAAAAGTTAATTCGTGGAATTTCTTTCTTTCCTTCTTAATGCGTTTGAGCCAATCAGTTGTGTTGTGACAAGGTAGTGGTGGCATAGCCCTATTTGGTAAAAGACCAAGTCCATATTATGGCAAGAACAGCTCAAATAAGCAAAGAGAAATGACAGTCCATCATTACTTTAAGACCTGAAAGTCAGTCAATCCGGACTGAACTTTGAAAGTTTCTTCAAGTGCAGCCTCAAAAACCATCAAGCGCTATGATAAAACTGTCTCTCATGAGGACCGCCACAGGAAAGGAAGACCCAGAGCTACCTCTGCTGCAGAGGATAAATTCATTAGAGTTAACTGCACCTCAGATTTCAGCCCTAATAAAATAAAGAAAAACCTTTGAATGAGTAGGTGTGTCCAAACTTTTGACTGGTACTGTATATATACCCACTATAATTATTCTGCGTCCTATGTACCAAAAAACGGTTTCATCTGTAAAAAATGTTTAAGTTTATAATTGTACTAATTATGATTCATTCATATGATCAGATTAATTTAATAATCTAGAGGCAGAGCAGAGCTCATTAACCTTAATTAAGCTCATTACTGAGTGAGATTCTTTCCCCCTCCATGGTGATTTAAATCTTTGTTGCAGCGCTATCTCTCTTCCATGCCAGTCTCTCACTCTATCATGCCAGTCTCTCACTCTATCATGCCAGGTCTTCACTCTATCATGCCAGTCTCTCACTCTATCATGCCAGTCTCTCACTCTATCATTGCCAGTCTCTCACTCTATCATGCCAGTCTCTCTCTCTCGTCCATGCCAGTCTTTCTCTCTTCCATGCCAGTCTCTCACTCTATCATGCCAGTCTCCTCTCTTCCATGCCAGTCTCTCACTCTACCATGCCAGTCTCTCTCTCTTCCATGCCAGTCTCTCACTCTATCATGCCAGTCTCTCTCTCTTTAATGCCAGTCTCTCCCTCTTCCATGCCAGCCTCTCTCTCTTCCATGCCAGTCTCTCTCTCTTCTATACCAGTCTCTCTTCCATGCTAGTCTCTTCTCTCTATCATGCCTGTCTCTCTCTCTCCATCATTCCAGTCTCTCTCTCTTTTATGCCAGTCTCGCCTCTTCCATGACAATCTCTCTCTCTTCCATGCCAGTCTCTCTCTCTTCTATACCAGTCTCTCTTCCATGCTAGTCTCTTTCTCTATCATGCCTGTCTCTCTCTCTCCATCATCCCAGTCTCTCTCTCTTTTATGCCAGTCTCGCTCTCTTCCATGCTAGTCTCTCTCTCTATCATGCCTGTCTCTCTCTCTCCATCATCCCAGTCTCTCTCTCTTGTATGCCAGTCTCGCTCTCTTCCATGACAATCTCTCTCTCTATCATGCCAGTCTCTCTCTCTCCATCATGCCAGTCTCTCTCTCTTTTATGCCAGTCTCGCTCTTTTCCTTGCCAGTCTATCTCTCTATCATGTCAGTCTCTCTCTGTATCATGCCAGTCTCTCTCTATCATGCCAGTCTCTCTCTCTTAATTCCAGTCTCTCGATACCAGTCTTTCTGTCATGCCAGTCTCTCTCTCTCCATCGTGCCAGTCTCTCTCTCTTTTATGCCAGTCTCGCTCTTTTCCTTGCCAGTCTATCTCTCTATCATGTCAGTCTCTCTCTGTATCATGCCAGTCTCTCTCTATCATGCCAGTCTCTCTCTCTTTAATTCCAGTCTCTCCGATACCAGTCTTCTATCATGCCAGTCTCTCTCTTTTACGCCAGTCACTCTCTCTTCCATGCAAGTCTCTCTCTATCATGCCAGTCTCTCTCTCTTTCCATCATGCCAGTCTCTCTCTCTTTTATGCCAGTATTTCTCTTATCATGCCAGTCTCTCTCTATCATGCCAGTCACTCTCTCTATCATGCCAGTCTCTCTCCTTCCATCATGCCAGTCTCTCTCCTTCCATCATGTCAGTCTCTCTTTTTTATGCCAGTCTTGCTCTCTTCCATGCCAGTCTCTCTCTCTATCATGCCAGTCTGTCTCCTTC
The DNA here is from genome assembly GCF_002910315.2 of Salvelinus sp. IW2-2015. Classification (NCBI taxonomy): domain Eukaryota; kingdom Metazoa; phylum Chordata; class Actinopteri; order Salmoniformes; family Salmonidae; genus Salvelinus; species Salvelinus sp. IW2-2015. The sequence continues at coordinate 5,484,029 of NC_036848.1, forward strand.
CATCATGTCAGTCTCTCTTTTTTATACCAGTCTTGCTCTCTTCCATGCCAGTCTCTCTCTGTATCATGCCAGTCTATCTCTCTTTAATGCCAGTCTTGCGCTCTTCCATACCAGTCTTTCTCTCTATCATGCCAGTCACTCTCTCGTTCATGCCAGTCTCTCTCTCTTTTATGCCAGTCTCTCTGTCTTACATGCCAGTCTCTCTATATATCATGCCAACTCCCACAGGGAGCCATGCCAGTCTTTTTCTGTTCCATGCCAACTCCCACAGGGAGCCATGCCAGTCTTTCTCTTACATGCCAACTCCGACATGGAGCCATGCCAGTTTCTCTCTCTTGCATGCCAACTCCCACAGAGAGACGTGCCAGGCTCTCTCTCTTCCATGCCAACTCCCAAAGAGAGCCATGCCAGTCTCTCTCTCTTACATGCCGACTCCCTCACTGGTAGCCTGGGCTCCTCTCAGGATTTTCCCCCTCATGTTTGGTATTGGATGTTGATTGGATGTTGACCATTGCTCTTTCAGTGTCAGATTTTGTATTTTTATTCATTCAGATGGTAAGACAAACGAGTTCAGCCATCTTACCAAAATACTGCTCATATACCAGTCTTAGCATATGGATTCTGTGTATTCTGTCATTATGTGGAGTCTCTAACTTATTGAATGCTGCTTATTGTCACAGTGGGCAAGTCAAATAGCATAGGGGAGACTGGGGTTGGTTGTAACACTTTTTGCATTTCTGTCAATTTGAGCTGCTACATTCAATATGTGATACGAACAACTTCCATCATGTCTGTTACATATTGGGATAGGTATCATCTCTCTAAATCAAACAGATAAAGTGTGACTTTCTCTCAAATACAAGGAGTGAAATGTTCCAATTTTCCCTACCTCCATGGTCAGTGGTAACAGGGCTTGGGGTAAAATGTTTTTTTTTTTTTTCAAGCATAAATCATGACATACAACGAAATATTGAAAACCTTTATTGAGAACATGAGAACAACATTGCACTGTTTCATATTTTGTGTGGCAAAAATAATTAAATCATAATACAAATCATAAAATGTGTATTATTTTTACGCTCCATTAAATGGCCCTTCTCAACTAAACAACAACATCGGAGCTAAGTGTGTGTGTGTGTGTGTGTGTGTGTGTGTGTGTGTGTGTGTGTGTGTGTGTGTGTGTGTGTGTGTGTGTGTGTGTGTGTGTGTGTGTGTGTGTGTGTGTGTGTGTGTGTGTGTGTGTGTGTGTGTAAATGTTGGACATGTTCACTCAGAGTCACAGACATGTTCACTCAGAGTCACAGTTATGGCAGTCTGACCCTTGCAACCATTAGCTAGCTTCAATTTTAGCTACATGTTGAACTTTAGCATTGCTAACTTGCATCAAATATATTTACACACACTGGTTATAAACCTGATATAAGTTTGGTGAATATAACTACAAAGCAGGTGATGCCATCACAAAAACAAATTTGGTTAAAAAAAACTTTCTTACCTCAAAATCAGACTGTTGTCAATAAATTGTGCAGTCTATCACAGGGTCTTGCTTCTTCATGAATGTTGAGGACTAAACTGAGCATGTGCAGAGTGAGTCACATAATTCTAGCTTGTTCCTGATTGGAGATATTGAGAGTGTTACAACTATCCCATGTTACAACCAGCACCAGTCTCCCCTAATGTTATAATCAAATGTAAATTGATGTTCCTTACACAAAAATCTGATCCTGACCTGGACCTGAACATTTTGCCAGGGACTTCCATAGATGGAAGAGCCCAGCCAGAGCCTGGTGCGTTGCGTGACCCTATTATTAATTCAGCTGTTATTGTAACATTGCAGCGGTTGGGGGTGTCTGTGGAAGGGCCAGACTGGTTTTTCATGTTGACAGATTACTAATTTTGCTGTTGAAGAGAGAGTCTGTTTTCGTGAGATTGAATTTGGGTGATTAACGCGCGGATAATTGACAGGTAACTGTCTGTAATTCACGCGACGTCATGGCCCTTCCATCTTCGAAAGTTCAGTGGTTGAACCGAGTAGGCTATACAAGCTCGCGGGGTGTTGCAAAAGGGAGCTCTTGAAAGACACTATTTACATGCAAATTATCGAGCGTTATACGTCTAAATTTGGAGAATGGACACTGAGGCAACGTGGAAATTGTAATTATGGCACTACCTCCCCTCAATCTGTTTGACGGGACAACAGGACCCGCGGATGCTGCAATATAATTAATTGTGTAGGTTCAAGAGGTTGGACCGCAGGGAAATATTAATTCGTGTCACAGGCCTACATGGGACTATGAAAATAGCCTAGGTTTTCTGTTAAGGATAAAATAAACGACAAAATATTAAAGTAAAAACAAATGTTTTATAAATTGTTAGATATCAGTGGTGGCTGGCGTGCCACTGATGAAGATAATCTGGGTTAACTCGAGGTGACAGCATTGCGGGCAGCAGTTTAGATGAAACAGTGAATAAGCGCTGTCAAATAGGCCTATATGATGATGATGATTCTGCTTAATCATTATTAAGCTATCGTTTGTTATTATGTTATCATCAACCTCATTATTAGAAAATCTGTTCAAAGAGATATCAGGAAGAAACGTTTTTTTTTTTGTATACTACGTGTTTAGGTTAAACAGGCCTATCACCAGACTTTAAAAAAAATACAATAACTGTAAGATATAACTTGTCCTATATTTATCCAATAAAGTCTTATATACGGCAATTGTGTGCATATTTTGCCATATAAACTTCGAAAACATAAAGAAACGTCAAAGAAAGACTATTCAAACCACTGTTAGGACACAGCATAGATCAGATGAAAGAATATCTAACAGCTGTTCAATTACAGCTTGGCCGCAATACCCTGCACTGGAGTCTGCAGCAGCAGACAGTCTCCTATAGCAGCGGAGTGGAGGGCAGGGCTGGGTCCCAGCCAACTCCCCTGGGCTTGCCCTTTTGATAGGATAATCATGTTCATCCCTACCAAAATTACAGCTGATTGTTTTACCCATTATTTTCCCCAACTTTTAATTTCTACTTTCCAAAGGATCATTGCCCGCGGTAATTGCAAAGAAACTGACCTTGTATGTGTCATCAGCCCCCAGACGAAGGAAATCCAATTTTGTTAGGCTTGGCACACTTCTTTTTCTTTTTTCTCTTTACGATAAAGTCTGTCATAATATAGGCTACTGTTTAAGGAGTGCATAAAATGAAAGTAAATGGAATATTAAGTTCAAGATTAGAATAAACACGTAGTGTTTTAAATCAAAATCCAATTCTTTGGTCTAGGCCCATTATTGTTCTGGCATAATAATGACATCTCAGATTAGAAATCAATATTTCACTGAAAGGGGTATTACTTAGTTTATTCAATGCATAATTTGATTTTGGAAAGTGCCCTGTAATTTGCCTTAAAGATAACGAATCTCTCTCATCTGAACTTTATCAAGCGAATGCAATGAGTTTAGGCTAATGCTTGAATGGGTAGCTTATAAAAAAATAACAATAAGCCTAATAATAATAATAATAATAATAATAGCCTTCCCTAGACGTTGATTTTTACCGATTTTACATTGTAAACCTTAACTTGCATTGGATCACTCAATACTGAGGAAAAGTTAGATCATGGCATTATTATCTTGGAAATATTTATTAAAACAATAATTCTCACAACCTCAAAGTGGCCTATATAAGCGAGGGAGGAAATAAAAATAAGCCTATTTAGAGCCTTTCCATGCAGTTCAGGAGTTCAGATGAAATTGAGTATATCAGGAACCATATCATCCCTCACTCTCAGTGCGCCACTGTTACCCCTCACGCGCGCAGACGGAGATAATAGGCTATTAGAGCCATGGGATTCATTTGTAGCCAATTACAACCCACAGTTGAATATGAATGCATAAATAAGGCGTAGCTTGTGTCTAAGTTTTGGCTACGACTGACCGAGGGTGGGAGGTGGCGCGAGAGCGAGGTGTGCGTGCATGACATAAACGTTGGAGGGTCCTGAGGGGATGGTTCAAACCCCAAAAAGTAGTTGAGCAAGGGAGACCAACATCCAACAGTCAACCATCACCTCCTGGCTGTCAGCCGTGAGTAACAAAGACCAGAGTAGTGCAGCTGTAGAGGGGGTCTGTCTGGCAACGCAAGCTGTGCAGGAATATTGCACCAGACATTATAGCCTACTTTTCTCAAATTGCATGCGCTAGTATGTCTTCTTCGGTTGTAAGAGAAGCTTAAGTTGATTGTCTTGGTGCTAAAGCTCTGATAGGGAAGTCATGAACAGGGAAAAGGTTCAGGTGGGAGACGTCTCAGTTGCTGCTCCGCCGGCGTCCGGTGTGACTGCCCAAACAGCTGTGATCGTCGTGGCCGCTCCGGAAAGCATGGACAATCACGGCGAGAAGCGGCTCTCTGCCAACGCACTGTCGGTGTTTTCCTGCCCCGGGGGTAGAGACATACTGCAAGCGGACAGTCGAAACAACTCTCCACGTCAAGAGCCGGCTCCGGTAGCAATGCCAATGCTTCACCGGACCACTTCATTTTCGGTTTTGGACATTTTGGACCCAAATAAATTTACGAGCAAAAAGCCAAATCCTAACCGGACAGGCAGCGAATTCGCCTTCGGGACAGAGAACCGTGGAGGTGATGACTCGAATCATGATGTAGAGCAGAAGTCTTATGCAGACGACTATGACACATGTCAAAAATCTACAGGACTGAGTAAGTTTATTTTTGTATCTTTATTTTTTTGTATATTTGTATTGTATTTTCTAACAGTGTTGTTGTTATGCTGTAGGCCTGTGCATATCTCTGAAAAATCAGATTTGAAATAGACATCTTAGGTAGCCTACATTTGGCTCTTGTTGGCTACACAGATGTCTTAGAAAGTTGCTCAATTGGCCTACTGACATATGTGACATTATTGTAAAACCACGTCAAGCCTATTTGTGTCGATCATAACGAGACAGAGAACTTGATGAGTGTTTGCCTTATAGGCTAGCCCAGGGTTTCCCGAACTCTGTCCTCGGGACCCCAAGGAGTAAAGTTTAGTTTTTTTGCTCTAGCACTACACAGCTGATATAAATAATAATCTAATCATCAAGCCTTGATAATCGAAACAGCTGTGTAATGTTAGGGCAAAACAACAAAACGAACACCCCTTGGGGTCCCGAGGACAGAGTTTGGGAAACGCTGGGTTAGCCTATGTATTTGAAGCTAGAGGGACCTGCAAGTTGTTTCAGATCCAGGAGTTCCTCAGTTTGTATTTTTCACATCTAACTTTGTATTCTATATTCTGGAACGCTTTTTTCGCTCATAAGTTTTAACTCAGAAATAAATATGATCATATCTGAGGTAAAGGTTACAGGATATGTAATGGATATGTAATATTCCATCCATGCACCTAGTCCCTTAGGCTACCCCAGAGAAAAAAGGTTTGTAATAACTAAAGAAAAAACAATTAAAATCCTTCGATTACGTTTAATTTAAGGTGCTTTGCGAGGTTAAAGATGCAGCAGGATAATGGCGAAAATCGCCCCAGAGTGGCATGCAGAACGCGGCTAGGTCGATATCCTATTATCGAATTGAGTATATCTCTTTCAGGCAGCTTGCCTGACTCCTTCAACAACTAAATTATAGGGTCAAAATTCGGATAATTACACGATTAAAACCTATTATACTTATTAGGCTAGATATTGATCCCAGAAAGAAGACACACGATTAAGATTGTCTCTGCTGCTATAAGATAAACACATCACCCCCACTGTCATTTTTCAACTAAAAAAAGGGAACAATTATTTAATTAATTAGATAGGCCTACATTGATCTCCGTAACCACATTAATGGCTATGCATTTAAATAGAACCTAACCTAGTCAGAGGAGAGGACACTGCAGTTATTATGTTGTCCGGGTGATTTGTTATGTACTACCTGGTTAAAAAAGCAGACATACTTAGCAAACCAACTGACAAAAAAAACATTGTTCTTAATATTATATAAAAATTATTGAACATGAAGATATGATGTGGATTAGTGAGATATTGTTTATGCTGCCAATATAAACATTAAAACCCTTTCTAACAGGGACATGGGCTATAGCTTAAACGTAAAAGCCAACCGTAGACGATCACACAAACTGGCTTTAGCCAGACCTTGATGGGAAAATGAATATGTATGAGTATTGATTAAATAATTCAAAAGTAGGCTGATGCAAATATTCGTTTTATTTTATGTTCGTATTGCGCTGTTTTGTCATAAAATGGTGCTTGTGCGTAAAAGTGGCCTGCATTTGAATGTTGTGGGGTACTCCTGAAAATAATTGGCTTTGTTTATTTAACTTGCATCTCTTAAAAACAAACCAAACAAACCTTAAAGGTTTGACAAACAATATCCTTATTGAACAGTTTAGGCCTAATGTAAATGGCTTGATAGATTAAATACCATGCATCCTCGAGGTCTAAACGATCATTTATCATTCAGGCCATACTTGTAGACTATATGGCTGCGCTGTCATTGGTATGTAGGCTATATTTTCCTACATTCAATCACAATCGTTCTATCCAGATGTCTATTTTTTAGACAACAAAGCATCTATTTTTGCAGGCTTTATTGTGCTGTAGGAAGTAACGCCAAAATATCTCAAATTGTTCCTACATGTCATCATGATACTTAAAAGCTAATTGTCGAAATAATTCTGCTGATCTGTGCATTTGGATATTTGTATTTGTAAAGGCCTATATATTGTAACAATTGTTTGTTGACTAATATTTTGAATACCACTATGCAAACCACCCTCACACAGGCGTGGGCAATTATAGGCTAATTATCCCCTAGGCACTTGCATAAAAACAATGGCTTTGGCACGTCTCTTGATGCTCTGATCAAGGCATAACTGCCGAAACGCATTAGCCTGAGGTGACGTATTGTGTCCCAACAAAAAAAGTGTATTTCCGCCTTTTACCAATGTTCTTGAACTTGGGATTTCATTGGAAGTCATAGTCACATGTTTTTACCCAATAAATTACTGGGAGTTTATATATATATATATATATATATATATATATATATATGAGTGTGCGACTCTCTATATTTGTATAGCTTACATATGGCAGAGCACCCAGCTAATAATGCAAGATAGCGCACCTGTTACCCACTCCACAATAACATAAATGGATTTTGAATATCTATTTAATGTTAGAATATATGACCTACTAAATTATATGACATATTTTCCAAAATAATTAAGCTTCCTCAAGTAATTTTCATAAAGGTGTCTGAAAGTAGACCATATCAAACGCAGTTTTCACTATTTCATTGTTAGCCTAACATACAATTGTTAACATGAATTACGTTGTTTGTGTCCTTTTCCATTTTTACGCAGCGTATTATTTAGGTCAAATGTAATAAATACTTACGCGATTGACACGGTATTAGGCTCGGCTACATAAATACACAACATGGACATAAAAACAACATTACACCTCCATCAATCACTTTTTAGGAAGGTGAAAGGATAAAGGTTATCCATTAGCTGGCGTTATTTTTCATCACTTCATATTTTCTTGAGCAAATCCTATGTTAATTAGGCTAGTCAATATAGTCTCTGTCAAGTTATTGAATATTGTCAGTCTAATTGACTTGGACTTAATGTGATTCTTATTTTGAAATGACTCAATGGCATGTGTCTTTTTTTCTTTCTAGAGGAGGGGTTCATGTGTGCCTACAGATCCGACGAATGCGAGAATGATTTCAAAAGAGGCTCCCACTCTGACAGCGAGATGCAGGATGACGTGTGTAGTGAGGAGAGCAGCAGCGCCCTAACTGGAAACGCGGAGGGGGAACTGGGACACCATGATGACGACGACCAGGCGAGCAAGAGCCCAAGAAGTCCTGGTGGACAGCAAACTCAACAGTCAGGGTCGAATGGACAAAGTAATCAAGGAAAGCCGAAGAGAAAGCGCTCTGGCTCCGATTCAAAGTCGGGTAAGCCCCGAAGGGCCCGGACAGCATTCACTTACGAACAACTTGTTGCACTGGAGAACAAATTCAAGTCCACCCGATACCTCTCTGTGTGTGAGAGGCTCAATTTGGCACTGTCACTCAGTTTGACTGAAACTCAAGTCAAAATCTGGTTCCAGAACCGACGGACCAAGTGGAAGAAACAAAACCCTGGCGCAGATACCAGCGCCCCGACGGGCGGGGGCCAGAACGGCCAGAGCAATGGACTAGGGAGCCTGAGTCCACTCAGCTCGTCTCCTCCCATGAGCCATCTGTCAATGCACACGGGCTACCCAGGTCACGGACCAGGCGGGCTAGTCTGCACCACCCAATTACCCTTTCTGCCAAGTCATGCGGTACTGTCACCTTTCATGTTAGGATCTCAGACTTACGGAGCGCCTGCGTTTTACACTTCCCACCTGTAAAGATATGGAGATACGTATAGAGTTTTGCGCCCAAACATCATGTTTTCGGAGGCGTCTAAAATTCACCGATATTATCAAAATAATTGACTCCAATTAGATATGAATTTAATAACCATATTAAACGTATGGTTTTAGAGAACTAAAGACATGCCCTTAACTAAAGACTTCTTAAATGCACTTGATGCTGTAGATGGGAAGAACTCTGAACATTTCATGTTGTTTCGTCAAGGACAAGTGCTCGAAGAAAATCAACCTTTACCAAGGAAAGAAGATTTTGTTGTATTTGACTTTTGATTTCATTTTGATAGTATGTGAATACTCGGGGTCAAAATGTACATACAGATGTTGACAAATATATGTCTAGCTTTTAATTTCGAATGCAGTTCATACATATTAGAGTTGAAAAAATAGGCCTACATGATGTATATAAATATCGTTCATTTACATCTGGAATGGCTTGACATATTGTAATTACTGTGTAACTAAACTGTGAAAGTTGAATATGATTATTTTCATAGAAGTTTTCCCTATTCATTTATTATATAGGCCTATAGTTAATCTACCTGAGAATATTTGGCTCTAATGAATGCTCATTTCATCTGGACTCGTCTTTTATAGTATAAGACAAAGTAAAATAAAACAATAGGCTATAATTTACAAACGAATAAGCTACTTTAATACGAATATTAAATAGATTAAATCTTCTTTTAGTCGATTCTTTCCACCAAATTTAAGGACATTTTGGAACTGAACACAGTGTCTTTTCACCCTTTTTTAATTAAACGGTTAACTCCACTTATAAGTTTTTGGGGCAACCGATGTTATTAGGACCTAAGTTGCATTTTCGTCGAAATGAAAGCTATAAAGCTATGGATCAGCCATAGCTAATATCTATAGCATAACTTATAATAATTTAATTAAATTACCTATAAATTGTCGGTTATTGGCTATTGTACCCGTTGCATAAACCTATGGTGTTCAGGTATACAATTTTATTCAGCATGTCTCTACTTCGATTTATTGATTTGGGCAATTATTTATAAGAAATTTGACAACGGCTCCCTGACTCGATTATTGATGAGGAAAAACAATCACTGGTAATTTAAACGCAAACTTGTTTCACAACATTATAGGCTAGACTGTCTTCTCGGACATACGCTTTCTAAGAAGGGTTTTGACTTTAAAACATTAAGAACATCATGCCACATTCCCGATAACCTAATGTGCTTGTGCGTAAAACACAATTTAGGCTATGGAATATTTGAACGAATTAATAATTAGATGCCTAACAAAATACATTGTATTTCAGCAACTTTTTCAAATGTTTTTGCCGTCTGGGATAAGGAGGTGCATTTGAATAGGCCTAGGGCTACTTTAAAAGTGCAAAAACTATCCAGTCAATCAAATTGTATTTGTCACATCCGCCGAATACAACAGGTGTAGTAGACCTTACGGTGAAATGCTTACTTACAAGCCCTTGTTTTGAAATGCATGACTCAAGCAGACACTCGCTCCGTCATAAAACATATGACATTCCAGCCGCAATGGTGCAACTTTTGCGCTATCGAGTCAAGTTAGGTCTATTCTAAAGTATAGTTTTGTCGAATTCGTGAGGACGAAAGTGACATGGATACAGCATTTATTTATATTATTTTAGACCTGATGACTACTTCGCTTCAAATAGGAATAGTCTGTCCTCTGTCCCTAACCAGCTCTCCAAAATGGTGATGAAATGGCACATGCCAGCCATGATGGAACGCGATCCTGGAATCGTTCTAGAATTTCACATGCAGGTATGGCCAAACGCAAAAGCATGAAACGACTTAGCCTAATATAGCCTGTGTAGAAAGTGCAAACAAATGTACAGATTGTGGAATTATTTAGTGCATGGGGTGCATTGAAATTGGGACGCACATACCCGACCGTTGCAGAAAGTAGGATAGCCAAACGAAGGGTATTTCTTGTTATGTGCCAGTTGTTTTCATCAAGTCCGAGTCTTGGAGCATTATGTTGGACAAAATGTAATTTTTAAAAGGTTAATTATGTAAATATTATATTCGACACGTTTTGCAGTCAAATCATTAAATTCATTTGTATTTCCCATTGCAGTGGACAGCGCACTGCGCGACATTTGTGCAGAAAAAATCTTACTTTCGTTTGAATTGTTTCCTAGGCAATAGTGTAATTATCATCTTAAATAATATTAACGAGAGGATATTGATATCAGTTATTTTATTTAATAATATGACAATTACCATAGATATATTAGTGAACGTAGACATAAGCTAAACAAAACATCTAAAAGAGTAAAACAATATCTATGAATTTGTAGGTTATTATGATTTTTTACCAGGAAATTCTTGTTTTTAAATGCATGACTCAAGCAGACACTTGCTCGGTCATTAAAAATATGACATTCCAACCGCATGTTGAATCCCTGGGCAACTTTCCAGTGATGTAGGGAGCTAGAAGGGGATTCTTATTTTTAAACATTTTTATAAAGTAGATTTTCAGATGTTATGTAAACAATAATGCAAGAAAATTCGGCTGACAGGCCCAAATAGAAAAAAGGCACAAATTGGGGCTCATCAAATAATATTTGAGCAGCTGGCACCGTGGACTGAATGAGGTAAACTTTTATCCCAGGAATGTTAAATACATTTCAATATTAAAGAACGACAGCTTATGTGCAAACAATTCGTTTAATGTGCTCCCAATGACTAGTAGACAGTACCTTGATGCAATCAAAGCTCAACATTCACTTTTTAATGCCTCCCACCAGACCTGCCCAATTGGTGCCTGCCTGACCCAAAACAGCCAACTGGGCCTGAAGATATCCTTCCTTGCCATCAACACTCACTAATCCAACACAAGTACATTCACTATCATCATCATACTACTACACAACAGAGAAAACATATATATAAAAAAAAGGAAGATATTTTGTCAGGTGAATATTAAATTATTCATATTGATTCACAGGCTGTATTTCTCTACCAGTCCAGAGAAGTCCGATACAGGGCACCTATTGGCAACCTATAGAAGTTTCTATAAGCCCTTACAGTGCTTTCAAACTCAGACACAGAACTGTATGGGAGTCAAGAGCAACATTTGTTAAGCTGCCTGTCACAACAGTTAAACATTTGTTAAGCTGCCTGTCACAACAGTTAAACATTTGGTTACCACTTACACATAATAGCATTGATACATTAAGCACTCAATGGTTGTGATAATTACAAAAGAGATATTGGAAAAATAGTTACAGTGCAAAAAGCTGTAAAAAGAGTTCTGCCATTGAAAATCCCAAAGGGGGACTACATTAAGTGTAAATAGCTAACTGGTGACAAAGATTGGCAAAGATTATTTTTTTTTTTTACAAAATAGAAAGCATAAATGTGACGCAATTCAACATGATGTTGTTACATGGACATGAGATGTGAATGTAGTAGAAGTCTCCATAGTCATTTCTACCAGTACAGTACATGAGGATTATAAATCCACTGGCCTCCTCAACTTCCTGTTAATTCAGTGCATAATTAAATTGGTTTGCAAACTTTGCGTGTTTCAATTTGTCCATTTTATTCATGACGTCTGTCACTCGCCTCATGGAGCTCCTGAAAAATAAAGTAGGAAAGGTTTAGAATTACCGGTGTTTAATAATGGTTACGTCCTATCATGAACACCAGTTATCCTACAGTAAGTGTTAAGGTGAGGTTTGAATAATCATTAATCCTCTCAAATACACATTGGGAATTTGAAACTATACAGTACACGGACAAGTAAATAGTTACACATGGGACGATTAAGCCAAGTGCAACAAGGTTACAGTATATATTTTTAAATAATACATCTATCGTCTATTAAACACCCAACGTCTAGTGAGTCCAAGGTCATGTATCCATTGTGTTGGAGATGACTTGTGTTGTGGGGTAATACTTCCTCTAAGTTAAACACAAGAGACAGCCACTTGTTGCAGTACTTACGGGTTGAAAACCTTCTTCTCTAGTCTGGAACGTGAAGTGTTAACACCCTTCTTCAGATCACTGAGGTTGGGGTACTTCTTCTTCTTGCCCTTGCCCTTCCCCTTGCCTTTCTTGCCCTTCCTAAAGGTTTTGGAGGACCCCAGGTCCTCCCCAGTGGCAAGCTCTATGTCTCTCATCAGCTCAGGGTCCCGCCAGTCTAAACAATCAAATAAACTTACATTACCAGACCTAAACATGGTGTGTAGTCTGCAGACATCCAATCACACACGGTAGACACTCAGATTCAGAGGGGTTGGATTAAATGCGGAAGACACATTTCAGTTGAATACATTCAGTTGTACAACTAACTAGGTATCCCCCTTTCCCAATCACACACGGTAGACACTCAGACCTAAATATGGTGTGTATCAGCAGACATCCAATCACACGGTAGACCTAAACATGAACATCCATTTACTCCCAACACTTGGATGGACCAGAAGACGAGCATGTCCAAACATTCAAATACAGGACAAATTGAAAAAACAACAAAACACTGAATTATGGTTTTAAATAAAGGACAATGTTAAAATGACTCCTACAGACAACACAGTGTTGAAGACCTGATGAGGCTGTAAGAGACCAAGTCAGAGACATACTGCCAGCCCAGGGCCCAGACAGACAGTATGTGTTCCAAGGTCCTACAGGAGGATGGTGATGGTATGGAGGATTAATCATGGCTGTGATGGCCCGCTCCAAAGCTACGTCTGACCTTGATGGAATAGGTTAACTGCACCATCAACTCAGCCTCATAACGACAACAAACGAGAAAATAATTGAAAAAATGTTTGGTATTTTGGGTCCAGCGTTAGGGCTCTCCTCAATCACCCCTGAGAGCGACATGTGAGAGCCTGTAAAAAAGGGGCACCAATTTTAGTTACAAATTAATTTGGAGTGGGGGGTGTTCGTCTCCACTGGGGTGGCAGGCAGGGTCGGGTGGGGATGGTGAAAGCCCCCTATTACATGAGCCCTGTGATCCCTCTGTGGTTAAGTCCTGCCTTTTGTGTGCTTTCATTCCTATCCCCAGGATGAGAGGAGAGAGAGAGCCCTTATTAAGTTAAGCTGTCTGAAGCCCCTGCAGCAGGGGCCTTTTCTCTGTCAACAGCCTCGCGTCCACTCCAGCTGTGGCCGTCCACCCACCACAGACACTCCATACACACACCACACAGGCAGCTGGGAGCCTGGACTGACACTCAACAGACAGAGCCTCGGGAGCCTGGACTTACACTCCACACAGACAGAGCCTCGGGAGCCTAGACTGACACTCCACAGACAGAGCCTNCCACAGACAGAGCCTTGAGAGCCTGGACTTACACTCCACACAGACAGAGCCTCGAGAGCCTGGACTTACACTCCACACAGACAGAGCCTCGGGAGCCTAGACTGACACTTCACAGACAGAGCCTCGAGAGCCTGGACTTACACTCCACACAGACAGAGCCTCGAGAGCCTGGACTTACACTCCACACAGACAGAGCCTCGGGAAGCCTAGACTGACATCTCACAGACAGAGCCTCGAGAGCCTGGACTTACACTCCACACAGGACAGAGCTCAGAGAGCCTCGGACTAGACTACACTCCACAACAGAGCCTCGAGAGCCTGGACTTACACTCCACACAGACAGAGCCTCGGAGAGCCTGGACTTACACTCCACAAGACAGAGCCTCGAGAGCCTGGACTTACACTCCACACAGACAGAGCCGATGGACCGGGAGCCTCGGACTGTACACTCCCCACAGACAGCTGGGAGCTGGACTACACTCCACACAGACAGAGCCTCGGAAGCACTGGACTGACACTCCACACAGACAGCTGGGAGCCTAGACTGAAAGGACAGCTCCACACAGACAGCTGGGAGCCTGGAAAGACACCCACACAGACAGCTGGGAGCTGGAAAGACACTCCCACACAGGGACCAGACACGATTGTGGGAGCCTGGACTGACAGACTGACCACACAGACAGAGCCTCCGGCGAGCCTGGAGTCTACCGTACCTACAGACGTGGAGCGCGGATTAGATCCTCCGACACAGACAGAGCCTCTGGGAGAGTCCTGACCTGGTGCTGTGCTGACCTGTGCAAAAATAAATACACTCTTTGAGACTGTGCTTTTTGAAGCGATTTCTCTGATGTAAATGTAATTTCAGGGGAATAACCTAGGGGTTTTGTGGAGTGTGGAAAATAGCTGCTATAATAATGTGTTGAAAATAACTCCTCAATACAAGCCTGGAGTATCATTAATCAAATATTCTGGCTAACTTTATTATAAATCCAGTGTGAGCCATCGTGAGTCACATAGCAAATTAACAAATTGTCATGAACTATAATTGGGAACTCTAATTAAATATCTTACTTATACCTTAATGGTGAAAGCTGATCATGAACCGTAACTGTTTCTCTCTAGCATGCAATATTTAGCAGCGTAAAGTTCGATTGATAAGCTCCTGAACATCACTATGAGAGATGACGCAACTCGTTTGGACAGGAAGTTTAATATTTAGGATAGAATTGGCATCGAAATAGATAAAGAGTCGCTGCAGATGTCTACAGCCAGGGTCTATCTTCTTCTTTCTGCCTGACAAGTCAGAGACCCTGACATCGGTTAGTTCATCTAGAATCTAAATCAACCTATGAGTGTGTGGGGGCACAATAAGAAACTATTTGAGGGCATTAAGAGTAAAAATCAATAGTGCCTATGAGAGTGAGTGGAGTGACCAGGCAGGCAGAGAGGATTTGATGGATCTCTGCAGGTCTTATAGAGCTGGTGTGGGTGGCCTGGCGGGTGGCCTGGTGGGCCGCATGCTGGCTGTGCTGAGCTGAGCCACTGTGGCCATAGAGCCAGAGACACACTGTGGTGGCAGCGTCTGGATGAGTCTACAGCGCTGATGGAGTGGGGGATCAATAGTGTAGTTAGTTACAAAAGATGCTATTTCACAAGCCAGTGGCCAGCGGCCGCCGAGTCAGCTGGCCCCGATACCTGTTTGTAACAAGTGACTGCAGGCAGAGAAAGCACATCCGACGCCCCGCTGGCAGCAGCCAACACACCCTTAATTGGCTTTTAGTGCGGCCTCCAGGAGGAGAGAAAGAGAGAGCCCAGAGCCAGAACAGCAGTCCATTATCAGGGGTATTGATTGATGATGTGATTCCATCAGTTCATCTTTTCCTGAACTAAAAGGCCCTCATCCCCTGTGCTGTGGAAGAACCCTGGCTCCCTGACTCTGGTGCCGTCTTGCTCTCTGTCTTTGTGTGATGGGATGGGAGTGATAAACAGTTCTGTGGGAGGCTGGGAGTGATGGATAGTTCTCTGAGGAGGCTGGGACTGATGGACATTTTTTTAGGGAGCCTGGGAGTGATGGACAGTTTTGAGGGAGCCTGGGAGTGTTGGACAGTTTGAGGGAGCCTGGGAGTGACGGACAGTTTTGAGGGAGCCTGGGAGTGATGGATAGTTCTGAGGAGCTCTGGGGCGAAGTGGATCTAGGATCAGTTTTCTCCTGATAGTGGAAGGGAGTGGCCGGGGAGGTGATGGACAAAGTATTTTGAGGGGGGAGCCCCTGGGAGTGATT